>NC_065506.1:35470581-35566818 GCF_006386435.1 Epinephelus moara
CTGCTTTACACACACACACACACACACACACACACACACACACACACACACACACACACACAGAGTGTTGACATGCTTTCAGATCAGTCTTCCCACACCAGCAGGTAAACACACAAATACCACCACAGACAAACACACTTGCACATAAAAATACACACTCCCACATACACACACACCCAGGCATCACACGCACACACAACCCCGCTGAACTCTGCGAGCCTTTTCTTTCCGTCTCTTATGTTATCATTTGAAATTCTGCTTTAAGTGCCCCTGTCTCTGTTGCAGCCTGCAATAAAACATGCATGCAGAACCTCTTGGTCTGTACATCACAGCACTCAGCCGGCTGGATGGCTGGCGCACTCGCTTTCTGGAGACGATTCCTCATCTGTGAAAACTGGCCTCTGGCTTTTTCACGTCGTTGTAGTTCTGCTACAGCTGAGCAGTTATGCCAAAAAATAATCAAAACCCAAAGAACTCAAACTGTTTCTTTGGCTCGTATCATCAAGGAGAGAGTATTGGCTCTATAGAGCAAAGACAGCTGTTAAGTGTGTGGTGAAATACACATGTAAACATGGGTAGTTACAAAAAATGTGTTTATGTAATAATGTTTTAAAGAAACATTTATTATTATCTATGTGTTGATATTTCGTCATAGTTCCTCCTTCATATGAGAATAATAGTTAACACAGGTCTGATATTGAGTAACAGTAGTTGTGTCTCACACAGGCTCCGCATTCTACTGGACTCCATTGGTAACACTCACAATCACGAGCATTTACCCTCTGAAATCTGCATAAACATAGCCGACCAACCAGATGTGCCTACCTGGATACATGCAATTCCCACAGTATATAAAGCAGTACCAGGATGCTGTCCACCATCCTTTGTCTCTTCAGCGATGGTATTTGGAGTCAAATGGAGTCGCTGCTTCAGGATCAGGGTGGCTGGGTCGATTTTATGTCGTGACAGGGCATTCAATCATCGGGCTCCACCCAGTGTACCCGTAGAATCCAGTAGAGGGCGAAGCCTGTGTGAGATAAAACAAAGTTTATGATACTGTAACCTTCGTTTTATTAGCAAAGGCGGAGCCCTCTATATCCAGGGGCTCTGGATTGCTGTTTGTCGAAGAGGGTTTAGGATGGTGGACAGCGTCATAGTACTGCCTTATACACTGTGGGGTCCGCACATATTCAGGTAGGCACGTGCTGATATGGTTATGCAAATTTCAGTGGCCCAATGCGTGCTCATGATTTGAGGAGAGTATTACCTATAGAGTCCAGTGAAGGGCGCTGCCTGTGCTAACAGAACTAAGGTTATAATGTAACCTCTATTATATTCTATGTAAATACATTGTCGATTTGAAGTCAGTTAAGGAGCACGTTAAGGTAGTTATTTGCTCGTACCGAGTTGTTGTGGACTGCATTTTTGACTTTAAGAATATACAGTTTGTATAAGTGACATCTACTCGCTGTCATCTACGTAAGGAGCTGTGTGTACACAGGACAACGAAACACAAATGAACTTAAGGTTTAAACTTAAGTTTTGGCTCCAACAGAAAGATTGAACTGGAAATATAAAATGGCAAAAACATGGCCCACGCTGCAGCTGAGTTTGTAGAAAAGAAAAGTGTTTCCTCAAATATGCAGACACTGTGGCAGTCTCCGAACCCATCAGCTGTCAGTCTGATCCTGATAATCCTCTGGGGGCACTATATCTGGGGTTCAGGTGTAGCCCGCGGATATCCAGGCCAAGACTTCCTCTTGCATGCGCTGGATATTTTGGCTAATCTCTTTAAACAGATATTTGAATAAAAAAAGCTAAATTAGTTGTCAGACGATAGCCGATGCGTTCTGTGATTGCATCGATTGCCTCTGCTTCTCTTTTGCTCCACACACAGATAGTTTACCTGCCTCTCAAATGTGATCGGTCGATACTACTCAGAATACAAATGGAAACCAGAACACTTCCATCACCAAAATTCTGTCCCATTGTCTCCATATTCTGCAAGAGACGGACATTCAGACATTGTTCATCCTGCAGCATTAGTTAAAACAGTTCAACCATGTTTAACTAAAACTTTTGAATTCTGAGCATGAATTTGGGCCAACAAATTATAACAACACAAAGAGGATTATTGTCTTTAGTTAAGAAAAAGTTAAAGGGTAATTTATCCCAAATAACTAAATAATAAAAATGAGTTTTTCTGCATGTTTTTGCTTTGTTTAATGGACAGAGCCAGGCAGATTATTTCCCCATTTCTAGTGTTTATGCTACAGTAAGGTAGGCTAATCATCGCTTGCCTGTAGCTTCATATTTAACAGGCAGTGATACTAATCTTCTCATCTGGTTCTTTGCAAAAAAGTGAATAATTCCCAAAATGTCAAACTACTCCTTTAACTTTTACTTCAGCAATGTGTATGCATGTTGTGAATTCAAACTTTATAATTGGTTATGTGTGCAATAAATAACCTTATTATGAGAAGTAAAGGCCTAAATTGTGCTCATAATCTTAAGTGATGACAGATGTACTTTAAAATGACAACTCATGTATACAACAGATACACAGAGCAGAAAACAGAGTGACAACCTCCTAGTAAAACTTGACACTGTGCGTATCTAATATGTCTGTCCATGCATAAATGCCTCTCTGATGTGTGTGCGCGTACATTTGTGTGTCAGCCTCCTGTGACATGCTAAACTGAACTGTCCTGAACTGCTGTCATCTGTGTCTGGAGACCCCATCATCATCACCATTCCCCCAAAAACCTTTGACAGATGGCTGGGGACCAAAAAAATGCACATACTCAGCACTCTCTCTGGGTCAGTGTGCGTGTGTGTGTGTCCGTCTGTCATTGCGCACAGAGTGGACATCTCTGTAATCTAGTGACTCCAGTATACAGCATAGTGCTCAGTGGTG
Organism: Epinephelus moara; assembly: GCF_006386435.1. Lineage (NCBI taxonomy): Eukaryota > Metazoa > Chordata > Actinopteri > Perciformes > Serranidae > Epinephelus > Epinephelus moara. Next base: position 35,473,499 of record NC_065506.1, read on the forward strand.
TAATTTCACGAGCACAAATGAGTACATTTTTTAAAGTGCAGTGTTACATAACAGTAGACTTAAATAGTAGCTGTCAGAAGGATGCAGATGTCGTCAGTTCTTTCAGAAATATTACGTTAACACAGTCACTAATCTAATTTGTAAGAAGAGACAAAAAAGTAAACATACCGTATTTTGTGAACAAACAATTTAATAAGTCCTTTAATGGGTGCAAATTAAATGAGTAAAACTGCTTGTTGTCATGACAACTTCTAAGTTAGCAATTTGAAGCTTTACGAGAATTGTAAACAAGGTTCACCCGTGTCTCAAAATAAAAAGTAGTATTCAGTAGAGCTGACACAATTAGTCGATAAACAGAAAGTTAATGAGCAACAATTTTGATAATCTTTTCATTTTAGTATAGGCGTAGATTAAAAATCTCCACTATACACTGATGCAGAGAGGGCTCAAATTGGTTTTCTCTGGGTACTCCAGCTTCCTCCTACAGTCCAAAGACATGCAGGTTAATTGGTGACTCTAAATTGGCTGTAGGTGTGAATAAGAGTGTAAATGGTTGTCTGTCTCTACATGTCAGCCCTGTGATAGTCTGGGGACCTGTCCAGGGTGTACCCTGCCTCTCGCCCAATGTCATCTGGGATAGGCTCCAGCCCCCCTGTGACCCCCAACAGGAAAAGCAGTTACTGAAAATTAATGAATGAGGACCATCCAATTTTGAAACACTACGTACACGCCTGCAATTTAAGTAATGTTTGTCATTCAAACCAGAATATCTTTGGGTTTTGGTCTGTTGGTTGGACTTCACAAGACACTTAAAGACCCTGAGCTGTGGGAACTCGTGCTGGGCATCTGCAGGCATTTTAGACGTTAAAATGGAAGTTAGATATGTACCTGTGGTTCTGTGAGATCTAGGTGACTGTCCGATGTTATATTTAAGCAATAAAACACCTGAAATCATCTAATAGATGCAAGCAGTGGGGTTCAGGATACACATGATTGCACGGGGCGTTCAACCTGAAACAGGGTGTTAAGTAGCTCTTTTACTCTTAATAAATAACATCTCAGGATGTTTTATTACAAACCTATTTGAATGGACATTATAAATTATAGACTAAGTTTATAGGGGCTTTAGAATTGAAATTAAAGTCAGTGAGGGCTAGTCATGTGACTGTTACAGACACAGCTGCTCGTACACACAGTTTGTCGCAGTTTTAGTTTTAAACTAAACTCCGAACAGCAGAAAGATGATTCTGTCAGTCTACATAGTTAACTGAACCCATCATTATTCATTCTGCATATTTTTCCCTATTATCCTTAAACCTTTTTTCTGCATAAAAACTTCATCATGTTTGAATCAAGGTTTATTCACAGTATTTTGGAAGGCCAAACTGTTACAGCAGACACTTGTGCTTGTTTCTCTCACTCCCTCACTCACTCGCTCACTCGCTCAGTGGTTTCCTCTCAGCATCACAAGAAAGTCCCACGCAGAGGCTCTCACAGACGGACGTTTTTGTACTTTGCAGGGGTGCTGTTGGCAACGAGCAGTCATGTTAAAACAGACAGAGATAAAAAGAGAGATACAGAAGAGACTGAAGGAAATAAGAATGTGTGGAAAAATGGAGTGAATGATGAGTGAGCACAAGAGACCAATTTTACAAAGATTTTATGAGAATTTTAAAACCATTCTTTGAACTAACGCCTGATTATCTCTGTTTCTGTACGCCAGATTAGTTACTTTCAAATATACTGGAACCTGTAGATTTTGGCAACGTGGTCCCCGTCGGCTCAGCGAGGCTGTTAATGCTACCCTATAGCTGGGATGACCATGGCTGTCAGTTGTTGTAGCCTGGTATTAGCAGATGACAAAAATAGGATGGGAAGCCAATTATATCAATAATGTTGTGACCATGTGCTTGAGCAGGGTTCAGAATATGGACAGCAGAGATTATGAGTATCAACTGGGGATTTAGGGGCAAAGCATGGACGGTTGAGATGATTTTCAACGGAAGAGCTTCTGGATGGACTTAGTAACTATCAGCATAAGAAGGAAACAGATGGAGTCAGAAAAAAAGATTAAGACAGGTTGTCTGCTGCTTGTTTTAAGGACTGAGCTGCTCTTAAGGAGTTCCTTAGAAACAGATTGCCTTTGTAAGAACCTTAGCATGCCGTAAAGAAGAGCCAGCCTAATTGGACTACTAGCAAGGAGTCAACATGCTCGCCATACTGTGCAGGCATGTGTGAGAGAGAGCTCACACTGCGGTACAGTTTTCAACAACATTAAAGTTTGTGAACACGCATTGTAGATTAAACAAAATTTTAAACACGCTTCTTTCCAGATTAGTAACAAATCTGTGCTCATTAGAGAAACTTGCTATTGGTGGAATTCCATGGGTGATACAGTGTATTAAGGCGAGGTAAATTAATCCAATTTCACAGCGGGCTGGTGAGAGGTGAGGACAGCCGAGCCAAGGCTGCACTAATTAGCCATATATCTGTCACTATCAATTGTATCAGTGAGCCAACCAAAGCCAGCCACTTTCTTCTGCACCACACACAAACACATACATATATGTGCACGCACACACAAACACACACACGCACCCCTCACAACTACAACGGCTTTTCTTTCACAAACAAACAGGCACTCCCTTTTTTTAGCAACCTCTTGATAACAGGGTTTCCATACCTGAGCCACACAAAGGGTGCACAGCGAGGAGTGACACTGTGAGCAGAATAGTGTGAGTATGTACTGTGTGTAGGCTTTGCATGCGTGTTGTATGTACCGTGTCCGGCTTGATGAGTGCGCTAATGTACCTCTGGATGACAGGCCAGAGAAGCGTTAGCTAAACGCTGCAGGCCACCACAGCTGTTACAGAGGAGAGGAGAGGAGAGGAGAGGAGAGGAGAGGAGAGGAGAGGAGAGGAGAGGAGAGGAGAGGATATACGGAAGGAAAATGATAGACCAGAAGAAATTGTTTAGCTGTACGGTAACAAAGCTACATTCTTGACTGCAGGCAAATTGGATTTGTTTCCCAAATCAGATCTTGAAGACAGGACGTCCGCTCTGTTATTTGCAAGTGATTAGATCTGTGTTTTCAGACTTTGCCAACCTATCGCATAGGTTGCTGTGGTAACGAGTTAGGTGTCAGTAACTACATAGATATGCATGGATGTATGAAGAGAACTGGACACAGTGTTGGTGGCGGAGCCCCTTTCATTCTTATGAAAATTGCTCGGTGACGCATGAAGCCAAAAAAGTTATACTTCTTGTCTGTAAAATTACCCAGATCTTCCGCATTCGAGGGCCCATATAAAGCAAGCAAACTACAGATTTCCACCCGCCGAGCAGGCTAACTTCGGTTTAGTGCTCCGCTAACTCGAATTTGGATGACATGATCTAACCTTACTGCTCTTCTTGACTTTTGAAATGTTTTGGACTGGATAGATCAAATCCTAGATCATGTAGATCAAATTATTTTGCTGGGCTTGTGACACTCAAAACAAACAAATAAAATATACACCAATTTACAGACATCTCTTTCCCAATGTCAGTCTATGGGAAAAAAAAAAAGTTTTTTTGGGCCCCCTGGCATCATGCAACACCCCCGAAAAGTTGTAGTTACACCATTTGGCCTCTAAGACAACTGGCTTCAAAGTCCGGGGCACTATGTGAGGGCCTGAATGGAGGTCCATCATTTCGCCCTCCAAACAATCATGCTGTCAAGTTGTGGTCTTTAATTCACTTTATTTCAGCGTTTGTCCATGGACTGTTCTCTCTGTTTCATGTCGTACTCCACAGCTTTCTACTGATAGCAGCATATCTGCTCAGCACTTCCATCACTCTGGATCTAATGTTGTTGCCTGTTGCGTTCAAAGACACTTTGACATCAAATACTTACCATGTTTTTTTTATTTATTTATTTATTTATTTCCTAAAGATTATTTTTTGGCTTTTTGCCTTTGTTTGAAAGTACAGCACTAAACAGGAAAGAGAGGGGATGTCATGCAGCAAAGGGCTGTAAGCTAGAATCAAATCCGCGGCTGCTATGGCAAGGACATTGTCTTTTGTACATGGGACGCCTGCTCTACCCACTGAGCTACTAGACACCCCATATTCGCAATCTTAATTCACCATCTTAATGTGCTGACATGTGCTTAAGTTTCTTCCCTTTTTAACCATTAAAGTGTTTTGGGGGGGAGGAGTTCCCCAAATCAAGCATCTAGGGCTAGAGGATGTTGTATGCTGTACAGATTATAAAGCCCCTTGAGGCAAATTTGTGATGTTGAGGTTTATAAATAAAACTGATCTGACTTGACTTATTACCACCAAACACAAAGTACAGCTGAGGGAATGGTATTCAATTACAGGTATTTGAAACGTTAAGGAGTCATCAAAGTGATTGCAGTTCATCCTGAGGGGAACATGAATGTCTGAACTAGATTTCAGAGCAAATCATCTAATAGTTGATTGAGTTGAGAAAAATGAAGTGCCACTCAAAACCTCAATATCAACCTGATGGAGTTAAAGCTGTATTGATCACCAAAGTCTAGGGCTGTACCCGACTCGATGATGTTCAGGGTGACAGTGAAATTCAGAGAATGTTGTAAACAATCCCAGTTAGTCCTTCGAACTAATGTGGGCCAACAACGGATCAGAAATGCGCAACAACAATTTTGCTAACACCAAATTTCAAACAGAAGCCAGATAATGTATCATATCAGGTTGCTATTACCTGTAAATTCACCATTACACTGGTTAGGTCAGAGCCTGACTTGGCAAAGCCTCTCTTTCCTCAGACACTTGCCTCCATCTCACTCAGACTCACCCTGGGTCTGGGTGTGCAGCTGCCTGTACTGGAGAGCAGTGTGAAGCGAGAAGCGCTCACCCTGCAGCTTAATCTGGAGGCAGAAACCTCCCCAGGTGTATGCCGCAGTGACTGATAAAAACTTGACTTGAAGAATCTCGACTGAGGAGTCTCAAACTGATGATTTGAATCTTTGACTTTCAGGTGGCAGCCCTATTGAAGTCATTAGGATTCATCCTCTGGGAGCCATGAATGTTTGTACAAAATTTTATGACAATTCATGCAGTGAATATGGAGATATTACAGTAAATAAAAGACAACTTTGACCTGCTGGTGGCGCTACAGGAAAGTCAAGAGGTCAGTCAAGTCATTTGGATTTATCCTCTGGGCACTATGAATGACATTTCATGACAATAAGTCCAACAGTTGTTGAGATATTTCAGTTCGGACTGACGGAGTGCTGCTTAAAAAATAGGAGAAATACTCCGAGGTGAGGAGAGGAGGGGGAAAGAGTTGTTTATCCAATATTATACAGTACTAATACTCCAGATACAACATGTGTAAAATAATTACAGTATCCTGACAGATTCTGCTCCCATTCTATGATCTAGTAATTATCACCACACAGTCGAATAATTACAGTAGCAAGAAATTACAATTAACCAATTGTGTGACTTACTGGGGACAACCCGGCACATTGTGTGTGCATATGTGTGTATGTGTGTGTGTGTGTGTGTGTGTGTGTGTGTGTGTGTGTGTGTGCGCCTTACCCAGCAGATTACTCCACTGAGGCCAAGTCCCTACAGATGACATGTGATAGCAGATTAATAGCCTAACATATTAAAGTCACAATCCCTATTATTTCCCCTTGTATCAGTGCTTAATCAGTTAATATCTCACAGCTGAGGACTTCCTCACCACTCAGAGCTCCTCTGCGTCACCTTCAGCATAATCTAATATTAATCACAGTAAATTGGTATATGGTTACTTTTTTTTTATGTGCAATAGTTTTCTAGTTAAGGGCGTTATGTAATACAGTGTGCTGTAAAACCTAATTATTGAGACAAGGAAAATATATTTGTGCAAGACTTGGAATTATTTACGTTTTAATTAAAAGCCTGGTTGCCAAATTTTCAGAATCACATACAGTGATACTGACAGTGTCTCCACGTTCGGGCAAACCAGACCTTTAATCCATGCGTGTTAAAGTGAAGTGAAGCCATATGGTTCTGCAGTGGATCAGAAGCACTGATCCTGAGGATGATACGGCCCCAGCTGAACCTTTGTGCGGCGCATTTACACCATCTGATGTTTATCGTTGCAGCGTGGTCACAGCCCTGATAGCACTGATCTCACACAATCACATCGCTCATTATCACATTTGGTAAACGGCTTATGCATGTTAATGTAGCGTTGGCATTTCGGTGCCTGCGCTATGCACAACACTGAGGGGAAATTAAAAAACGTTTCAGTATCAAGAAAACAAAAACTATGCCCAGATAAAGTTAGGAATTCTCTTTTCCTTTCTGCTGTCTGGAGCATTTCACAAGGTGAGATTTCTCACAAGAGGAGGCCAGACGCTTTCTTCTCTGCACACAGACATATAAAAGATGTAAATACACTATATGCACGCAGGAGCGCACAAACACCCGTGTGACGAACTCAGACAAAAACACACAGATGCACAAATCCGTGACCAACACTTGGACGTCCCACAGAAACTGGCCCTCCTCTCATCCTCGGGATAAAAGGGGAGATAATGCATTATACATTTTCTCTTCTCTTCAGCTGCTCATTATAGTACAGTCAGAGCCTCTGCCTAAAAACAGGTCGTTCTTTAATGAGACGATGCTTGCTACTACATCACCCCATCGTTTTAACTCAAACTCTCAAACGATTCTCTGGGTGTGTTGTCGCCTGCTTGTCCCATCTCGTACAGATGCCACTGACGTTCAGTGACAATGACCAAGTGCTTTATTGCAGTTGTTTGAGTGCAGTTTTTTCCCCCCCTGCATTTTGCTTCTGTAATTTCAGATTAATATTTATGACTGCAGTGAACTGTGCGCTCATTATTTATACCACATTACAGTTGAGTATATATGCTGTCAGGATCTCTTTCTCATACCGTGAAATGCACTGATGAGGTGAATCCAGGTAAAAGCCATTAATCCTCACTGATTTATTACAGTAAGTCTATACCCATCACAGATGAGGAGAAGTTGATGAATTAAGGAAGGATTTTTAAACTTTGGGATTATTAAAATTAAAATTATGCAAAAGGGCTGCTGCTCAGTGTCAGGGATGTATAATTTAGTTCAACTGGTAACTGTGTTTTACAGTTTTTCAAGGTACTCAATACTGAGTTCATTTTTTCGAAACATTTTCAGCACTAACAGGAGCGCAGCTGTGTAGATTAGATTGTATATTAGATCAGATTTATTGTCATTTGCACAGGTACAGGTACATCTGAATTCTTGTGCGTATCTCTCAATGTCAGTTTTGTACAATTAAAAGAGCAGCATAAAAACAGAAGAAACATACTTTATAAAAAGTACACACTATAAATGATTTCACTATGAATTAATGCAAGAAAACAATGGACTGGGTAAAGACTGTATGACGGAGATAAGGTTTTCCTAGAGAGTGAGAGTGGGTGAGATAGTTAAACACAGAAACGGTCTGTAAAGTGTGTTAGTGTTGTGACTTCCTTACAGCCGTAATGTCTGTGCACACACAGACCATATTTGTAATGGTTTCAATTGCTATGACAACAATTTTGAAAATCGACCACTATCAAACCAACAGCATAAAACATACTGGCTTCACCTGTAAATCAAAGTCTCTTTACCCAGCACTGGAAAGTAACTGTACTTTGCGACAGTGGCTCCCAACTGGTGGGTCATGCTGAATGGAACGCAAGTGACTCGCAAACGTGTCAAGTTTGTAAAAAACACACTTTGTTTTTACGTATAGTGAATTTCCGGCACAAAGTTTTTATTATGAATTTCCGTTTCCTGCTGTAGAGTGACTGACTAACTGACAGCTACTTAACAGAGACAGCAAACTAGCTCGACAACAAAGTCAAACACAAGTATGACACTAAATGTATTAAACTGTGGGGACCTCAAACCAATGTCTAAGAAGAAATCTGGGCCCCGTGGCTGGACCAGTTGGGAACCACTGGTTTAAGAGATACTTTACCAATTTTCAACCAGCTTTGTATCATAATGTGGGTGGTATGTGTAAATGAACTATGGTAAACTTTAGTCCATGTTACCTGTGCCAGGATCTCACTGCTCACCTCTACTCAAATCTAGGGCTGTTGCTTGAACAACAGATGTTACTTCCTCATTTTCCTATGCCTGTCACCATGGAAACACAGAGGCGGAGTGAGAGAGAGAGATCCGCCCCTCTTTCTCTCAAACTCAGAGCAAACTTTGATCAAACTGTATAGGCAGCACTGATTGAAATGTAAACCAAAGTATTGTTACTGTGTTGCCTATTTATTACGTAAAATATTTTCAGAAACGTATTTTAGTGCACTGTTTAACTGTTACTCAAGATTGTTTGTTACCAGACGGCCGCCATGTTGCTTCCTGTGTGAAAACCGATAAGCTCTCAGTGGTCCCAGTGTTTATTGGTCTGGTGCGGTGCAGTGCATTCTGGTAGATGTAGGTTTTATTTCCTCTTGAGCAAAAGCAAATGCCACAGCCCTTTTCCTTTGTCTTCTCTGGTCGTATAACACCAACTTTAAAGGTATTTGCATCTTTCTACTGCATAGACAGCCTAGTTTCATGTAAAGACCATCTTTCCAGCAGTGAAATACTTTAATGAGGTACTTCTACTATACCTGAGCATTTCCATTCTCTGCTACTTCATACTTTTGCCCCACTACACTTCAGTCAGAGGCAAATATTGTACTTTTTACTCCACAGCATTTATTTAATAACTTAAATTACAAGTTACTTTCAACATATACATTTTATATATATATTGTTAATGTCATTAAATTGAGGTCCACCTTTACCCGCTGCAACAATAAAGTGATGGACATGTTATTGCACCAATAATTATATTTAAGTAATATTACATTCATCTTTTGGTAAAAGTCAAAATTAACCTGCGGCTTTTGATAAGCAGAGAATCACCCTTGTTGTATATCCTCGTCGTCGTGGAGGACGTCCCTACAAAGTCTTTTCACCATGACTCACCTTCACAGGGAGTTATTGGCAGACATATTGCTTCATAGTGCTTCAGTTATACGTGATTTTCTTTGTATTTAATCATATTGTCCCTTTAAGATGTTGACAAAGTCTTGCCCATGTGGTCGTGGGGCCAGGTTATGTCATGGCTGTTACTGTACACTAGAAACCTGGAGGTGAGGTACACAAAGATGGTTTTGAAAAGATATAATATAAACTTTGGCCACTTTCAGACTGTGAGACGACGTCAATTCTAACAGTCCATTACATAAAACAGCTGCCTGCATGCACAGTTCAAAGTTGGAATCGGAAGTGGCACTGGCATTCATTTTTCTATGCATGTGAACATTTTGTGAAACTGCAGTATTTCTTTTGGTTACAACTCTTTGTCATGACTTCCTTTTCTTTACTCTAATGTGACTCCAGGCCTTCTTTTATGCGGTTTTGCAGGGTAAACTAAAGGAAGCGTCTCAGCTGTCCATAGTTTGCAATGAACTCACAGACTCCATATGGTTAGAGAACACTGAGTATGTGTTCTTAAAGCCGCGGTCATCTGTAAGCAGGGTCGCGGTTTCAAAGCCTTTGAACAGATTTAGACAGTAAATACCTTGCTTAACTCTACAGTAAACAGATAGATTGGATAGGGCTGACACTGATCTCGTTATGTTGTGTCCTTTTGTAGGAGAAGCAGGATTGAGAGCAGGATTGAGTTTAGAGCTCGTTAACAGAGCTGCATGAAAGCCTACTGCAGGAGGTCGGACATTTTTCCTTTGCTTTTGAGTCATAGCACACATTTTAATCTTTTATGTGTTAATTAAAACTAGTGGCCATTTACCTCTGATAAAATTAATGTTTGATGTGACTCTGAGAAGGTGCAGAGGTGCATTTGCACGTCACCAGCTGTAGAGGCCTTCAATGAAAGCCACTGCAAAATTTCTGAGTCTTTGAGTGAATGAGTTAATTTTTTAGTCAATACATGCTTTAAATATGTATATGTGTATATATGTAGAAGTTATATAAAATCTGCCAGTAGTGCACAGACAATCAATGAGACACAGCTATGTTTCAGATTTCTTTCTTTTTTAACTCTTGCAACAATTGAAGTTAACTTCCAGTTTATGCATGCAGATGGTACTGGTTTTATAACTTGTGGAATCACTCAGTCACTTCATGCGTCTTGGGAGGGTCGGATGGCAGTCTGATCTCAAAAAGCTAAATGTAAATGCATCCAAGAAACATTCAAGATGCACTGAAGTCTGCATTCTAGCCAGATGTTAAAAAGGTTTATTTGCATCTGCCTCTCCAAGATGCATATGTAATGTTAACTCCACTCACAGTGTAACTACATCAGTAAGCATTCATTCATTCATTTTCCATAACTGCTTATCCTCTAAAGCTCCGTTTCCACCAAGCAGTACAGTACAGCTCAGTTCGGTACGCTTTTTTCCGTTCCCACTGTGAAAAGTTGTGGATGGTACCAATGGAACTGTTCCGTACCGTTCCTATTTTTGGTCCCCCTTCTGTTGGGGTACCTAGCACACAGATCTGGTACTAAAAGGTGGACCTATTCCAGCTGACACGGGGCAAGAGGCAGGGTATACCCTGGACAGGTCGCCAGACTATCACAGGGCTGACACATAGAGACAGACAACCATTCACACTCACATTCACACCTACGGGCAATTTAGAGTCACCAGTTAACCTGCATGTCTTTGGACTGTGGGAGGAAGCTGGAGTACCTGGAGAAAACCCATGCTGACACAGGATGAACATGCAAACTCTACACAGAAGGGCTCCCACCCCATGTTCCAGTCAGGAACCCTTTTGCTGAAAGGTGACAATGCTAACCACGACACCACCATGCTAAATGAGTAAGCAGTTGGTGGAAATATCCACTCACTGGCTTATTTTCTCAATACGTCTATGGTCTGTCTACAGTTGTCACGTTATGGAGTTTTTCTTACCATGATGAATAAGTAACGTATCACTCATGACATGTAACCAATCGGATAGTGCTGTGGGCAGGACGTTGGGCGAGGCTACAGAGTAGTGACTACAGACAGAGAAGCACATTTTGTTTTGTTTTGAGGAACTAATGTTTTAATGTCTGAATATTTTCATGGAGGAACTCATTCATTCTTACACAATAGCAATGATGTTCATTCAGACAGCCTGTAGGTTTACAGAATAGACAGAGATATTTGACAGGGCCGAAAAGAAAAACAGGTGATGCTTCCGAGACAAACAAGACAGAGTGCCCAGCTAATGGTAATCAACGAAAAAAATGTCAACAAGAAAATATGATGAAACTTATCTAGCTGTTTGTTTCACAGTGAATGCAGAGGGAGATGAGGAGAGACCCAGCGTGGATTTTATTTCTCAAAAAACCCTGGTAGCTGACAGTATGAGACAAATGAAGAAGAATCATTACACCCCGGTCATGTCAACAAGCCACACGTGTTCTTTCAGAGAAAACTTTGTGAATACCGTCAAAGGCTATGAATTGACTTGAATATTTTTTTAGAAATTGAAAAGTTATTCTTGACCTTGGAGAGTGTAGTTTATAAAATGATGTCAAAGTCCAGTGATGAGCTGTTCTGGAGCTTTTAATCGTACCAGACAACATTTCTCAGCAGTTTATGTTGGTTTAGTTGTAATGAAAATTTGAAAATGAAAAATTTTTCCTTTTTTTTTTTTGCTTATCCTGTTAGGGGTTGTGTTTGTGCCGGGGCCTATCCCAGCTGACACTGGGGGAGAGGCAGGGTACACCCTAGACAGGTTGCCGGAATATCACAGGGCTGACACATAGAGACAGACAGCCATTCACACTCACATTCACACCTACAGCCAATTAACCAAGTAAGCAATTAACCTAGCGTGCATGTCTTTGGATTGTGGGAGGAAGCCAAAGTACCCGCAAAAAACCCACGCTGACACAGGGAGAACAGGCAAACTCTACACAGAGGGGCTCCCCCACCCCGGAGGAACCCTCTTGCTGTGCGGCAACAATGCTAACCATTGCACCACCATGCCGCCCTGTCATGAAAATATAGATGTTAAAATTTGCATTTTTCTGAGCACTTTAAGGACTTCTCATCCATGTTGCCTAAATGTTAGGTTGAGACTAAAGTTCATCCTGGCCTTGGCCTATGTCACCAACAGTGAAACTCCACCACTGCTAGTTCAGTTGGAGATTCAGGTGCATTATGCTAGTAGCGGCTAATGTAGCCTCCACTGTTAGCCTTGGGCAGAGATGAGAAGCAGGCTGCAGAGGTCTGATATGTTCCCTTCTTTCTGACTCCTGACCTCCAGAATTTTTTTATGTTCAAACTTGTAGTCTGAAACCCCAGCCAATGCAAACTCAAGTCATTTATCTGACAAAAGGCTTCATACAACTTTTTGTAGAGCCCCTTTATGCATGGTTGAGAAATCATCAGAAAAATTTGAATCTTAAATTCAGTGACATCTGGACAGCTTCCTCTGCTGAGGACGATTCTGTCATATGATCAAAAAGCTGCTAAATGGACGCTGTAGTGAGATTGCTTAGTCAAACACTTGAAGACTTTCAAAGCTTTGCTATGACCCCTCGCTGCAGCCCAATTCATTCCTCAACATTATGGATATTTTCAAAAGCACAAATACACACATTTTACCCCACTGAAATCTACTTGAACTCTGAGAGGATTAAATGCAAGTGAAATCCCCTGGTGGGGTTTAAAATCTGTGTTTGTATCTCCAGCTCCTTCAAAGCTGTCAGAATCATTCAGTAGATGCAGGAGGTGATTATCCATGCGGCCATCCTCTGCCACCTCTTCCCAGACTCAAACTGCTCACTTTTTCATCTGAACTCAGAGGGGCTGTTTTGTCACTTTTATGAAACAACAAAACTTTCCGACACTTTATTCAGTAAGATGTGACTGATGGCTCATTTATGACACACTCAAAAGGTTTTCCAGTCATTATGTGCTTTCCAGTGCATCGAACACTGTATTATCCACCATTACGTGTGCTTCCTCATCATCTTCCCTGGACTTCTTTTCTTTAGTCGCCAACCAGCTAAATTAGCTAAAAAGCTAGTTAGCGTTGCGACTAGTGTCAGTGTCAGACTAGACATCTGCCAACCTTGAAACTCTGTCTCTGTAAGTAACTTAACTGGACCTTAATCTTGATTGACAGCTTAACAAACATATCTAATCACAGTTAGTTGCTTAAAGAACACATTAAGCAAGGCTACAAATTGTAGGAACAAACAGATTAAAGGGTTGATTCACTCAAAAACAAATCAAGAAACAAGTAGCTGCTGTAGACGACAACACGGCTAAAGGCCTTCGGACACCAAGTCTGTATATTTTGCATGCCTTTTTTCAATCCGACATCCAATAAAAATCGTCACACACAGAAACCCTGTTCCTAGCTCCTCTCCACTGGAGGCACCTCCCTGGCTGTCGCTATCATAGAAAAAAAATGACAGTCTTGGTGAGTTTTATTTTGTCTCTGTCGAGTTCAAATGAAGTGTATTTTATGATGAGACAAGAGAAACCTGAATTGGTATGGTCGTATTTTTCTGTTTAAAAAGAGAAATACAGGTAAGAATGAGCCTAAATGGCATTCTCACACTTTATGACAGCCTTTACGGCCCCACTGACGTGTGCAGTCACCATAACAACTAACAACAATCGCCATTTTGTTTTGTAACTAGTCAAATGACTACGGCAAAGAGTTTAATGTCCTTCCTACTCATTTTATTTCTATGGTTGTCATTCTCTGATCGTGTCATTTGGCCACTGAAGGGGCTGAGCCGTCCTCCCTCTCGGTCTCCACGTTGTCGCTCTTTCTCTCTCTGTCTGCATGCGGTCCTCATACTCTATTACATCCTCCTCATTATCATCATCATCATCTGCCTGAATGTTACTATCTGACCTATTGAAAGTAGGCTATCTGAGTTATAAAATGATACTGTGCACCACGTTCCTCTCTGTTGTTGCCGTCGTATGTGTCCTGCAGGTTGTGCCACATTTTCTTCACTGTTTGGTCGAACATCTCTCTAAAGGCGTCTGACGGGTGAAAAAAAACACAAAATCAAACCTGTTCTGAAAACGTTAATGACAGACCAACGTTTCAGAGTCAGTAGATAAAGTCAACTGACACAAAGTGAGGTTGTATATATTTTTAAATGTGCGACAATTTCGGACAAAAAATACAGACTTGGTGTGCAAAGGCCTTAACATGCACACTCTTAAAAAGATTTAACTACACATCAAGTTACAGCAGCTATGAGGCTACAGTGTGGAGACTGCAAGAGCTACGACTGGTCATCAAGTTTCTAATGCCAGCGGAGAGTGAAGACGGTAAATGGAACTTTAAGCAAGATGTATTTCTGGCTCATTATCTGCTCCTCGCTGCTGACACACATCTAGCAAGGCTATCGCCACTGCTGGGCGCAGAACTCTCAAAGACAGGTATCTCACAACAAATCAAACGATAACTATCTATGATACCAATAAAAACAAATAAGATAGAAACTGAGTTGTTGGTATTTCTTGGTGCTGCTGTGCTCACGTGACACTTTTTTGTCTGTTCTTCTGCAAAATTTCTTAATTTCTTTATCAATATTTTTTATAATAACAAAGTATCATATGACAGTGTGAGAACAATGTGACAACTAGGTTTCGCTCTGAATGTAGGGCAACATTTCAGAAGATCAGCAAAAAAATATGAATATTTACGTCTGTTTCCATCCTCTACTTAACTCTACCACAGATTTCAGAAGATGGTTAATCAAGTTAAGCTGTAGTATTTCAGTATATTGTCTGTCAACTAATTAACTGATCATCTATCTGTTTTAGCTGTACTTTTGTCAGTAACTCATGGTCTTATTCAGAGAACAAATTTCGCCCAGGTGTCATCATGTGAGCTCAGGGCAGAGGCAGAAGTTACATCTGCCCACCATATACCAACGCCTGTTATCACATAGCTGAACTTCACGTGATGAAACCTGAGCTACTGCAGCAGTTCACTCACAATTGAAAGCACTAGGAGCAGCTGCTAAACCATATTTTATCACATTATCATTGACATCCTCTGGATTTCTGTGGTTTGAGTTTCCCTCCTGTTTAAATTCAGTTAAGGTTTTGATGGTTCAGATGCTGATTGGCCAGCAGCCATTGGTATTTGGTCAGCTGATGAGGTGGAGCAGAGACAATGGGATTATTACAGCTGGTTGGCCTCCGGGATGCAGCCGCGGTTGAAGTGCAGAGGAGAAGGGGTGAAATGAGTAAAGGAGGAGTGGTAAAGGGAACGAGAGATAAAAGGACGACGGCAGGGAAGAAGATGGGAGAAGGAGATAGAAGGGACGGAAACTGTAGCTATTGTACAGTGTGTGTGTGCGTGCGTTGGTATGTGTGTGTGTGAGACAGTGAGAGACAGAGTATGTTATGTGTGTGTGAGGGGGGCAGTGTGTAAGAGAAGAGCAATAAGGCTGGGGTTTTTCGAGGAGACTCACTCTCACTGTCACATCGATCAGACTACAGCATCACACACGCTCACGCACTCCAACACCCCTCCTGCTCTTTCTGCGCTCTCATTAGAGCCATTGTGGAAAATAAAGCATGCGAGTGAAGCAATGAGGCTGTTTGCAATTTAATAGATTGTTTTCCAAATAGTCCGAACAGTGCTGACAGAGCTAATGGTGTTACCACTGGGGGGTGGGGTTATGTGCTCGGGATGGCGCACAGAGCGGCAGTAGTTAGCTAGCCAGTGGGGTACACACAACACACACAGGAACTCACATGCACACCTGGCCAAAATGTCTACCACAAGAGAACACAGAGAAACTTCCATTGCAACACACACACACAGGTAGCGTGATTTCATTCCCCGCTCAGGAAGCCATTACTCCACTACAGAGTCCTGCACAGGCCTGATTTTCAAGACCCGCTCCTGAACTGCAACTGCAATGTGCAATACCACACCTGCACATGTGACCAATCAGTTCTGCGACCTGACCGGCCAACACAAGATCCACAACCTGACCCGAAACCGCAAATCCTAGAATAACCACGCAAGGTTCAATTAATTTGGTTAAACAACACAATTCAAGTGATGATTATGGGACATTTCATACACATGAAACTAAGATGTGATATTTTAAAATGTAATTCAGGAAACAATTTAAATGTACATTTTTTTTCTTAGTCTCACAATATCGAGCAGCCCACCTCAACAGTTAAAGCTGCAGTAGGTAGAAAGCCTGAAAACGGTTGATTTTTGAGTCTCATCTGAGTTAGGTTTCGTTCGTCTCCGCCCTGAGCCCCTCCTACCAGACGAGCATTTTATCCTACTTGGTTCTACTTCTCCCTCTCTGGCAGCCTCGGCTCTCCCTCCGCGCAGCAGCCCTCCCCATCCCTCCCTCGCGGCCCCGCACATATACCCCCTCGGCTCGGCTCTCCCACTCCATGGAGAGCCCTTGGCTCCGCTCCCACGGCCGACCCTTGCACCCTCCGGCCGGGCCCGGCCCCACCTCACCCTTCCCCTCCCTCCGGGGCTCCGGGGAACCAAGTTCTGTCTTCCTTTTTTTGGGTTGTTTAGCTGTGCTGCTAAATGCTGGAATAGCTATTTTAACTGGTGCACTGTTCGCCATTGCCGCTTGCTCTCCCCTTCTGCCGGCGGCACGGGAACGCACATATGCAGTAGAACAGCCAATAGGAACGCAGTGGTCTGAGCTGACCTTTGATTGGTTGATGCACATTGGCACGATACTGATTCTTTAGCGGCTGAACACAGAGCCATGGTGAGGTACATTATGCTTAGAGGATATTATAAATTTTTTACTCAATTATACCAAAACAATGTTGCCTACTGGAGCTTTAACATACCTGTAAGTAATGCACGTGAATGAAGCAGGTTTCATATTCCAGGTGACGCAGAAGAAGAGTATTAAAATGTTAAAACATTAAATTAAATCATTATAATTTGTTATTTTATTTGAATATATTTATCATCCAACACCTGCAATCCGACCGACATGCTCTTTGTTTAACCCAGAAATAACAATTAAGCAAATCACCTTTTTTGTGGGTGACCTGCTGCGTACCCGATACAGAACTCTGCTCCACTTTATCTTTACATAGCAAATAGTGTTTTTCTGCTATATTTCCCTGAGTGTCGCATACAACTCCAAAGGCTGAATTATCTGCTGCCGCTCACAACTCTTCAAAATAGCCCAAGAAGGAAACTTCAGAAATAACAGCGTCAAATTTAAAGATTCACGCAGGTACATGGGCTTATGCAAAAACCAGAGAGGTGCGAGTGTTATTTATAATGCAATGACAATATGGGCACAGAATATATTATGGTTGTTGTCTTTGTTCTGCATCAGCTCCTGGGAGGAGATTTAAAAAGGGGGCAGGGTAGATGTAACATAAAGGAGGCTGGAATTTTATAGTTGAAAGGAAATGTCTTGTCTGTCAAACACAAAATATATAAATAATCACAAAGTTAGCATACACATTCATTTTATAGGCACTGGCACACACACACACACACACACACACACACACACAGAGGGCTACAGGGTGTGCCCAGCATCAGCGGAGTACTCTGTGCCTGCTCTCCTCCTCCTGGTGCCCTTATTGGTTCCTGCCCAATCCGGCCATCCAATCACATCAGGCGGAGCGAGTCTGTGCATAGACTTGCAAATAATCTGCAGTTTTACAATAACACCACCACCATTATCTCTGTTTCTTTCTCCGTTCGTATCTCACTCTGTTACCTTCCTAAAAGTGATGAGTGTCACCAGGTGAATGTAAATGACCTGCCAACTTACACCTCTTACAGCTACAAGTAACTTTAATCGTTGTGCCCTTTGTTTTGTCCACATGTCCTACACATACAGTCCATCCTATGTTATCTGTGCACGTTATTCTATTTATGTGGCTTTGCAAAACGCATCTGTAAAAACTGTTGTTTTCCTGAGCCTGTCATTTAGTAGAGTAGAGGCTTATAAAGCTGTAGTGAATTATTAAGCAGGGTGAATTATGGGGCTGGAGCGAGAGAGTGGGAGAGGGAGACAGAAAGAGAGAGAGAGGTCTGGACAAAAATAGGTCAACCTAGCAGTGGCAACCCAGGGAAGTAGAAATGATTCTCTCTCTGAGGAGGAGCTTTGTGTGTGTGTGTGTGTGTGTGTGTCAGGGGAGGCTGCGTATTTGTCAGCAGCTCATGGTGTAATGCTAATTCATATCCTACAACAAAGCAATTTAAGAGGAAAGGTTCCCCCTGTAAGCCATGAAGGAGGGCTAAATGTCAACACACAAGTAGATTCTGTCTGGAAGATAAATCTATTCTGGAAACAGGGGTGAGCGATATGGCTCTAAAATAACATCACAATATTTCAGGGTATTTTTTTGCGATAACAATATTCTTGATGATATAACTAATTAGTAAGAAAATATCTATTTTATTATTAATTTTAGGAAAACAGAATTGCATCAAAATAAGTGATATAGTTTTACAGTTTACCTTCAAATAGTTTGTAAAAAATTGAACAAAAATTATCTAATTTCTTTAGTATCTTAAAAATTGAACAAAAATTATCTAATTTCTTTAGTATCTTTAGTAACAAAGTAAAATCCACCACCTCGGGTGCGGTAACCTGACCCGAAAATTACAAGTAATTTTTCAGATCAAGCCTTTCTTATACAAAACCTGATGGGCTATTAAAAAAACACACTGTTAAAGAAGAACTTTACTGATTTTCAACCAGGTCAGTTTCACCTATAGACAGTATAAAATAATGGACGTACACACTGTGACATCATCCACTGGTTTGTGGACTCCCGTTTGAAGCCTCAATTTTGGCATTTAGACTGTCGCCATCTTGCTTCTTTTTAGCCTTAAGTGACCACATTTGGATGAGAGGGTGGGGATAACTCTAACGCTAGCTGCTAGCTTAGTTAGCACAATGTACTTACAGTTATGGTTAACTGTAATAGGTTAATGCTAATATTCAGTCACCATGCTGACTTGGTAGTGAAAAAGTATAGTCGTGGATCGAGAGTCGCCCCTCTCTATTTCTTGGACCTAGCTGTGATCAAACTGTAAAACTAGGCGGTGCTGATAAAATAGAAACCAAGATGCTATTAGTGTATTGCCTATTTCTCACCTAAATATCTTCAGAAACATTTAGTGCACTGTTTGGCTGTAATACAAGAATTTGTGAACAGGAAGTGGCTGCGATACTGTTTCCTATATTGTATAAATAGAGGTTGAAAAAACTGAGATCAAACAATAAAACTAAGTTGTGCTGATCCAATATGAACCATGATTCTGCCTAGCCTATTTCTAAAATGTTTTCAGAAACACATTTTAGCTTATCATTTCATTATAATTCAAGATAGTTTGTTACCAGCCGGCCGCCATATTCTCTCACCAGTGAAAGCATTTATTGGTCTGGTGCAACGCAGTGCATTCTGGTAGTTGTAGGCTTTCTACCTCTTTAGCAAAAGAAAATACCACAGTTCCCTTTTCTCTGTTTTTAGTGAGTATTTGCATCTTTCTACTGCACAGACAACCTAGTTTTATGAAAAAGACCATCTTTTCATGAAAAAGAGTGAAATATTTCTTTAAGTAGTAAAAGTGCTAATCATTCGTTGCATTTACAACACTTGAGAGCATGAAATAATTCTCCTGATTAAATCATCAGTACCTACGATGAGAAGTTGTGCTACATAAATTTCTGGTTCAACAGTTTTGCAAAAGACTGTAAATACCGGTAACTCTGCAGGAGAATATGATCCATGCTAAATCAGAGTTTGAAAGTTCTGTTACCTGTGCAGTTAACAGTGGGTTGAATCTTTAGCTTTATAAGACGTATTGACAGACTTAACAACATGAAGTAATGTACTTTGTATCTGTTTTTAGCACCACAGTGCAGTGTGTGATCCTAACTGCCGGCTTTAGAGGGTATTTGACTTGTAGCAACAGTTTACGGGGCTCATATAGGATTGTGTGACATTCAAGACGTCAAGATAAGAAGAATGTGACGTACAGAAGGAAACACAGGAAGAAAGAGTATATGGCATGCCTTAAGCACCCGGATTTAGTAAGGTGATACTTTTTAGGTTGCTTGAAAGTGTTTAGAATCTCAGCAATAATTCATTCATTCATTTTCCATAACCGCTTATACTGTTAGGGGTCACAGGGGGCTGGAGCCTAATTCGGCAAGAGGCAGGGTACACCCTGGACAGGTCGGCAGACTATCACAGGGCTGACACATAGAGACAGACAACCTGACACATAGAGACAGACAACCATTCACACTCACATTCACACCTACGAGCAATTTAGAGTCACCATTTAACCTGCATGTCTTTGGACTGTGGGAGAGTGTGGGAGTACCTGGAGAAAACCCACACTGACATGGGGAGAACATGCAAACTCCGCACAGAAGGGCTCCCCACCACAGGGTTTGAACTCCCAACCTTGGGTTGTGGTGCAGTGGTTAACATTGTCGCCTCCCAGCAAGAGGGTTCCTCAGCAATAATGAGATTACCATTTAAATAGTACTGATAAATACACATTTTAAAATTAAAAACAGCCCCAGACCAAAAGTACACAAATGCATGTGGCCATACTTTGGGCTGTAGAGTGTATAGTGGGAATTGATAGTGAGAAAAATATAGTAATATTTTTGGAATCTGGGATGCTGATAATGACACAAATGTTTACAAATGTTGATTTTTTTTTGTAAGACTGACTAAAATAGGTAGAAAGCATTTCTATTAAGTATAACTACACAGTTATATGAGTAGATAAAATGTGAAATACTCAGAAAATGTCACTGAGTTTGGTTGGTATGGAGTTAAAAAGTCTCTCAGGTGGGTGGGGTTGCACTGGGGAAGTTTAGACTGATGACCTCAGTAATCCTGGCGACAGCCCTGCTCATTTAATGTACCAGTATTTCCTAAAAATACATACATTTCCCTACAATCACACATTCACTGCATTATTTTCCAAATCCAGTCAGACTGCTCGGTTCAGGTCTTTGATTCACCATCTATATATAATCTGCTGGCTCCTATGGCTGCTGTGCACGTCATAATCCTGCTTGTGCTATACTGCAGCACAGACAGAAGCAGTTCAACGAGAGTTCAGGAGAAGACAGGAGTCGCTTTTTTTTTTTTTTTTAAGTTTCGTAGTGTGATTTAACTCCGTTATCAATTTTTTATCATTGGTGGAAATATTGGCTGCAGAGGAAGAATCCCAGCATCTTATGAGCCGTCCGTCCTGTGGGGAACAGATCCACCAGTTGTTACCAAACAGCTGAGGGTGTTACCACCGAGAAGAGTGTCACCCCGCCCTATGTGAGACCAAGAGTGTGTGGAGGGATGAGATCTGTGTGGTTGTATGAATACACCTTTGTGTGTCTGTGGCTATGTATATGTGTGTACTTATGTGCTGAAAAGACACACTTCCTTATCTGTTTTCTGTGTGTGTGTGTGTGTGTGTGTGTGTGTGTGTGTGTGTGTGTGTCTGTGTGTGCATGTGTGTGAAGGGGTGAAGAGGTTCATGTGTGTACATGTGTGTGCCTGTAAAAGTGAGAGAGAGAGAGAGGAGAAGCATGACCTACATTTGGCAAAGCTCATCGTATGAGCATGAAACTGCCTAACATCACCCCAGAGCTCCTCAGCACAGAGCCACGTGATTGGCTGCTTTCAGCTCCAGCCTGACAACAGCACTGGCATCACCCAGGGGGAGGGGGAGGGGAGAGAGGGAGAGAGAGAGAGAGAGAGAGAGAGAGAGNAGGGGAGAGAGGGAGAGAGAGAGAGAGAGAGGAGGACACGAGGAGGAGGCATATACATTAAATCCAAAAGAAGAAAAGATGCAAATAGATGATTGGTTGCAGAGCGAAGAGAGACAGAGAGTGTGAGAGTGAGGTAAAGGATCCAAGAGGCAGTGACGCTCATGACGGTGTCTGTGTGCCGTTGTAATACTCTCATTTTGGGGACAAAAATCTGCCATACATGGTCATGTATGTTTTGTCACCACCCATTTGGGGACAACAAGCTGGTTGATATTTGGTTTTTGCTACAACAGTGGCATCAGGCTCTAGGGATGGCAACGTCTGCCTGTCTGTCGTCAGTCTGTCGGTCCACCACTTTGGTCCAGACTGAAATATTTCAACAACTATTTGAAGGATTGCCACATAGTTTTGTTCAGACATTCTTGATTTGATGATCCCTTGAATTTTCCATTACTGTGAGGTTCAGATTTGTGGTTTTGAATGTCAACAATTGTTGTATGAGTTGTGATGAAATTTGGCACACACATTCATGTCCCCCTAGGGCTGGTGATATAGACAGAAATTCATATCTCTGTATTTACAGGCCGAATGTCGATACACGATATATATCTCAGTATTTTCTATAAAATGGGCTATATGTTCAGTTGCAAGTCAAAGCCACATTTGAGATGTCACAAGCACTTTTATAAAAAACAGACTGTGATTAAAATAACACACAAAGACAGGGTTTTTTTCCGTGTTGGAAATATACTGCTGCACAACATGTACACTTAAATTATACAGAATAAATAGCAGGGCTGTATGTTAATGTTTTTTATTATAGCACTGGAGCTACAGAGGTTTAAAGGTTCGCAGCACAGGACACAAAACTATAACATGATTATAAAAGTATCAAGTTGAAACAGTTTGAAACAATTCATTCTTTGTCGTGGAGTTCAAATTAATTTCCATGGCCTGTAACATGAATATATGGCTGGAAAATGATTTAAATATTCTTATTTATTTAGGCTATTAATCTTATTTATGCACAGAGCGTCAACAGAGAGGCAGAGGGAGGGAAGGAGTGAGAGACACTTGGTCCGTGTTATATACGTCTTGTGAAATGCCTGTGTTGTCGCTGCATTCTTTAAATGCATCCGTCACCTCTATCCAGGCGCTGTCTCAATGTCACAAAACAGACTTAAACTACTAAAAGGAATGGTGACACGCCATGATCCACCTCACACACAAACTAGCAGCACAGTGCTGTAGTGCATGTGTGCTACTGTAGTCACTTCATTCATCTCACAGACTGATTTTGCATAGCACAACATATAGACTGATGTCACACTGTAGACTAATTAACAGACAGATTAAACAGAGGAGCAGCTCTGTGTCCCTCTTAGTGTTGCTGGAGAACTTGTGAGTGAATGAGTGGGGCAGAGCTGTGCTGAGAGTGTGAGAGAGGAGACATGCACACTGGTATGCCTTATGTAACCCAACTTGACCCTATATCGATATAGACGGTGTTGTCTAAATTTATATCTTGCTTGAAAAATGTATTGAACATAGTCATTATATCACCCAGCCCTATGTTTGCCTGAGGATGAACTGTATTAACTTCGGTGAACCCTTCACTTTTTATCAAGCACCATTTTTTTTTTGTCCAATCAGCTACTCTTTTATGACTAAATACCTGCAAAACAAATGACATTCCCATCAGCCTCGGTTGTACTTTGTGTTTTCTGCTAATTAACAAATGTTAGCATGTGAACAAGCTAAACTAAGTTTGTATCGTAAACATTCAGGCTGTTCTCATGCACTGTTCGTATGCACACCTACGAAAAGCAATGCACCACAATTCGTATATATACATGTGATCATGAGTTGGTAATTTGTAATATAACCCGAGTAATTGGGAAGGCAGCATTCACATGACCAATGTGCTGACAGGAGTAAAAAGTAGCATTAAGAGCTAAAGTCGGCTTAAGGACACAGGTTGGGGTGGTGGATGGTCAAACAGACAACGGACTTTCCCCCAGGAGGTATGTCAAGATACATTGTCATCATGTTTGTTTCCCTAAACCTAACCTATGTAACTTTAGGTAACATGACAACGCCATTTGTGGGGTGCTAATTAGTATCAACCAAACCACTGTATGATACATTGTAACATTATACCTGGGAAACATCAGCATGTTAGCATTGTCACTGTGAGCATGTTACCATGGTGACGTTAGCATTTGTGCATGTATATAAGAGTAGGTTGAAAGAGTTGTTGGCGTGGCTGTAGATTTGGTCTTGTTTGGTTAAGGTAAGGTTTTAGTTTATGTTAGGCTAAAGGCTGGGGGGGATATACGGTGTATATGGTTGAGTTCACAGGGTATAAATGTAAGTGGATGTAATGTCCTCCTAAGTGACAAAAACAAGTTTCTCTGTGTGTGTACATACTACATTTGTGTGCTTGTGTGTAGATGCTGACTTTGGTGTCTTTGGTCATGTGAGCTGTCACAATAGGAATATGTAGCACGGCACATCTAGAGCTGACACTTACACACACACATGCACACAGACTCACACACACTCATGCACACAGACACACACACACTCATGCACACGCACGCACACACTCCCTCTTCTGCCTCTGTGTCCCACTCTCTGTCTCTCCCTGAGATCCCCAGGCACAAGGCATTATGGGAATCACTCTGCCATGGCTCTCGCTCTTCACAGCTTTAATCTTTAAGTTGTTTCCATAGAAACGACTTCATTCACTCAGTTGATAACTGTTGGATGGTTTCTAAGGCTCTGTCTACTTACTCTATGTTTTGGCCTCTTGTCCAAACGCAAACTGAGTTTTAGGTGACTGAAGGGGAGATTTTTGGAAATACAGGTGCAGATTTTGCAAACCTCCAGTTACTTTGTGTCCATATGGACATGTATAATGGAGCATTTGGGAAATGATGATATTCTCCTCAATTTGAGCATGCCAATTGTTGCTTTGTGTCATGAGCATGCACCAGAAACAACAACTAGAAGGACACTGAGAGTGCAGGCCTCCACCAAGGCCAAAATGCATTTTCTCGCAGTGTTCACAAGAACAAAAGATCATTTTTGTATCTGTGCTGTGATGTGGATCTGCTCCAAAATTTTCCTTGACCAATCCCGCACCTTTCCACCAAGTTTCATGAAAATTTGGCGAGTTGGTTTTCTGTAATCCTGCTGACAAACAAATAAACCAAACTGAACTTGATCTCCTTGGCACACTACCAGTTTGTTTATTTTTTGATAGCTCTGCTTGACCTAATGACTACTTTACATCTTTACGTCGTACTGTTGCCCACCTCACAGACAAATTGGAAGCATCTGCTGCGCACAGTCTTACATGGTCCTACTCAGCATCCGCAGTTGTCAGAAACAGTTTTGTTAATATCCCCAAAGGAAAATTAGCTCACTACGCATGCTCAGAATCTTCTTCTCTGGTATTTGACATATCATTGACGAAGCCTTTATTGCCACCAACAAGTATTTGGAGTCGATTTTGCATTCCAGTACAGACGGAGATATTTTGTTAAATGAACGTCATGTGTGCAGAATTTTTTTAAATGGAGGAGTAAATATCTGGGAAACAGAAGCTCAGTCTGTGGGAACCTGACTGACACAAACCAAGTACATAGTGTGGACTGGTACTTGTAGAGGTGCCAGTTTACCTCCTGGGCACTGCCACAGTGCCCTTTAGCAAAGTTTCTTCAAGGGGACAATAAAGCACCTTATTATTATTGTTATCAATTATATACCCGATAAATATCCGAGTATGTGTAGACAGGGCCTAAACCTATAGAAGAATGTCCTTGCCCAACATAAGCCTCCCCCGCAACACGACAAGAGAGGAACGTTTTAGTCACTGTCAACTCGTTGAACCATTAATTATGAATAATGAAGAGTTAGTATTCATGACACCAGGCACGCAGGACCAAAATAACTACATCCAGTTTATTTATTTTTTATTCCTGGAGTGAGGATTATCTACCGTTCATTAAAAATTACATTATTGTGTCACTAAAGCTCTGAGCTCTTACAGTCTGGGTAAAGCAAAAATGAATATTTCTAATGAGTTTGTCACAACAAATGTGTTATTAACCACCCAGCCACATTTGAATTATTAAAAAATCGCCAGGTATATAAAATAAGGTTTCAAAATTGTGAAAAACTGAGCGCCAGAATATCGGGGGCGTGTCAACTGAAGGAGCTGAAACAAAGATCGAGTCGCTGCCAGACTGCTGCAATGCCGCAGACTCTTGTTATGAGCTGAGCCTTTAGCACAACAACATATCCACCGGGCTGAAGAGTAAGCCGCTATGTAGCTACAGCCTCTTAGCAGCTAACCCAGTGGCACATCGCACACACCCACCCTTTAGAACTGGAGAACAAGAGCCGCTGAAAAGTGATAGCCTCTTGTTCAGCGGTTAACAGCAGCTAATGTTAGCACAAAGCACACACGGTGCACACGCAGTGAGAGGGCCGGGTAGCCAATTCGGGCTGATAGCCTGAAAGGAACGTCAGCAACGGCTACTTTGCTTGTAATTATATGATTGTGGCATTTCGCAGAATTGTTTATTTAAGTACTTATTAGACTGAAAGAGCTCAGAGAGCTCGTGGAACGTAGCAAACTCGCCACTCACACACAGGGGCTGAATGAAATGACACCAATGCTATGTGCTGCGCTCAAGTTAGCACTTGTAGTGTAGTGGTATTTATATAGTAGGGGAGAGGTTATGATGAGGGTTGCTCCATTGTGTCATCAAGCAGGCTCTTAGGTCTGTCCAAAAAAGCCTGGACACAGAAAGTGTGAAAAACAGTTCAACGGTCTAAGTCCCATTCTTTGCATGTTTCCAACAAGTATATCCTAACAAGTATAATGTGTCTGGAAAGAAATCACTGATTTTGCTTTACCTGGACTTTAAACTGTGGCTTTTGTGCAAAGGTGTGATATATTTAAGGAAAGTGGGCTTAGAGTAAATTAAAAGATAGCTAAGTCACAGCTCACCTGCTTCTAAGAGACAAGGCAGGTGACATTAGGAAGGTGATGTGTTTAGTGAACCTTTAGCCCAGCTTGGGTTATTTCAGGTTGAGGCAGCAGCAGCGGACCACCTCCTGTCGTCAGGTGCAGCGTGGTGGTGTTTCCTCAGTTGCCTTAAAAGCCCTCTTCCCCTCCCTTTTCCTTCTCTCCCCGTCTCACTCTTTCTCTCTTTAAATATAGTCTAAATACTGCAAAGATATCACTGTCTGCCTTTCTCTCAGGCTCTGGTACATGTGTATGCACTTAGAGCTCAGGAACTGTAACACACAAATGTAAAAATACATGCTGTTAATTTAAAAGGCTGGATTAAGAAGAATTTTTAGACTCTCTCACACACACACACACACACACACACACACACACAGATGTGCACGTACCTGTGCCCACACACAAACACACACCCATTCAAACTATGACCAGCGGTAGGAGTCTTCCTCAACACATGCACAGCAGGAGATCGCCCCCTCCCTGCATATGTGCCGGTTTCCATGGAGACACGCAGTTAAAAATAACATGGGCGATGGCTTGTCTTGTGCCATTCCACCAACATGGCTGAAGAATTCTCAAACACACACACACACACACACACACACACTGCCATCATCATTGTTGGCATGATCATGGCGTTTATTCCCGCCCTGCTGCTGCTGGTCTATACAGACATGATATCAGATGTTATGTTACTAAATGAAAACAAAACACCTTCTGTAGTGTTGTAAACTGTTTGAAACTACTTTATGTTGACTTATGTTATAGTTGAGAACTATGTTTTGTGGATTTAAAGAAAACACTGGCATTATTCTGGGGTTTTTCCTCTCACTGTGAACAAGTCCCATGTGTGTCTGTTTCTCACCACTTAATAACTTCCCTGCTCTGTCTGTGGTTCTCAGCCCTGAGCCAGCTCATTCCTACTGAAATATTTAAAACTACTCAAATATATAATAATTATGTCTGAAAACAGCTGGGCACTGTAGTTTTTACCAAACACATTAATTGCTCTTTTCATCGTATTTACTGACAAAATGGGGAAAACTATAAACTATCACCAGATTTATTCTCTAACTGCAGGTTAAAGTTTTGCATCTGTGATCAAGATATTTCAGCTGCTCAAGAGACAATGTGTGGAACAGGAAAATAAAACATATTTATACCATGCAAACACACCACAATATCCCATTTATCATTTTTTCCCCCTGAGAATCATCCAGGAAAATTTATGTGTTTGATCTATTCACCACTCTGCCTCATGGTGGCTATGTTACACAGGTATTACAGCATGAAGGTATTATGACGCTTTAAGAGAAAGACCCTTTGCCTCTGAGTGGTGTCACATGTACTGACGTATGTCGTGGCCAAACAAATATGTATGTATATGTGATACATTTCTGACCATATATGTCACATGTGTAATTATTTATAAAAAATAACAATTTGTATTTTTTTTTCATATATACAAAAATGCAGTTACATATGCTTATATGTGGGGTTTTTAATTTACTTCTTTATTAATTTTAATTCATTTTAACATCTTCTACTGCAGATAAGTTGGTGTTGGATATCCAGCTGCTATTTTTAGCAGATAAGTTGGTGTTGGATATCCAGCTGCTATTTTTATGAATGGCAAATACAAAATTGTTTGATGTTTTATGTTCATAAAATATAAGTTAATATAAGAGATAGACATGCATGTTAAAAGTCATTTAAAAAAAAAAACCCATAAGCATATGTAAATTANAATTTACTTATTTATTAATTTTAATTCATTTTAACATCTTCTACTGCAGATAAGTTGGTGTTGGATATCCAGCTGCTATTTTTATGAATGGCAAATACAAAATTGTTTGATATAGAATATATGTTCATAAAATATAAGTTAATATAAGAGATAGACATGCATGTTAAAAGTCATTTAAAAAAAAACCCCATAAGCATATGTAAATTAATTTTGTATAAATGAAAAAATATTTAAAAAACATATATATTGGGTTTTTTTTTCATTTTTCATATACAATGAAATCAGTTACATATGCTTATATATATATATATATATATATATATATATATATATATATATATATATATATTTTGTGTGGGGTTTAATTTTAATTAATTTTAACATGCTCTACTGCAGATAAGTTGATGTTGGATATCCAGCTGTTATGAATGGCAAATACAAAATAGTTTGATATAGAATATATGTTCATAAAATATAAGTTCATATAAGACATGCATGTTAAAATTAATTTTAAAAAAAACACATCTAAGCATATGTAAATTAATTTTGTATAAATGAAAAAATATTTCAAAAACATATATAAGGATATTTAATTTTTCTGTACATATGTTGTTTCCATAAACTTGCATATATATCATTAGAATATTTGGTCACAACATAAAATAGTGATTCATATATATATTTCTTAATATATGTACAAATATTACTGTGGGTATTTCATATAAATTATACAGTTATATCTTCATATATCCAGAGGATTCATGTATATAATAATGACTCATCACCTTCTAGGAAACATAGATGGCAACATCACTCTAGATATACGGGGATATACAGTACATATATTACATTTAAACCAAGAGACGCCCTGAAATGTGACCACCCTGGTACCTCACACTGTCTATGAGTTTGACATTGTGTGTGTGTGTGTGTGTGTGTGTGTGTGTGTAATTTCATGCTAATTTGCCTGCATGTTTCCAAACTAATAGTGTTCAGACAAAGGAAACAGGAATTACTATCGACCAAGTAGAACAGAAGAGACACATTTTCCTGTAGTTTTACGCTCCTCTATTATCCTCTCCATATTTCCCTCCCTGATTACTGCCTCTTTAGGAACAATGCTGCAATATTGATGAGGATTGGGGAAATACAGAAGCCTCACAAAAGGTTTGAGCTAGGAGAGGAGGCCCTACAACAACATGAGACGATAAAACATTGATCTCCTGCTGCTGCTGCTTTTCTCCACTGACAGAAACGTAGTGAGGGATTTTGACTGAACGTTTCTGTGCCTCACACTGAGTGCAAAATATATAGGTTTTCAACGCCTCGCTTCCAAACAGCTACAGATTTATTTCTTTGGGTCAAAGTGTTTATGTGAAGTACTTCTTTGCATATCTCTATAAGAGGTTAACAGAATATTTTTTTTATTTTTTATTTTGATTTCTTTATTTAAGTGTCATGCTTCAAAGAAGCCCAGCCCTTATGGGCTTATAAGACACTTTATCTCAAAAACAGAAACAATGATCAAACATACAAGTTGGAAACAACCAAGATACAAAACAAATGTACAATAATACAGATGTACAATAGTAGAATGTAAATACAACAGTCCTCATGATTAGGACAGTGAACCCTAATCTAATCCATTGATATATCTCACTTAAAGAGCAAGGATTGCCTTCTATTCCAGGCTTTGAAAATAAAATTAGCAGTCTTAAAAACCTCAGTCTTAAATAACCACTCCAACTTCTGACCATCATCCGCCCAAAATAAATCAGCTTTTTGTTTTTGCATTTCATCAAACAAGGGAACCCTTAAATCCTCATACTGTGAACAATAAAACATAAAATGAAATTCATTTTCAACCTCTTTCAGATCACAGACATTACATATCCTATTGTCTTCAGGTACCGCAGTGAACCGCCCCACTTCAATAGCGAGGGGTAGGATACCAGCTCTCATATACGTGCTTGGTAACCAATTATACTTAATATTTACTTCTCCTTTTTGTAATTTCATTTTTGCTACATCCACGTCTTATACATACTGGCTTTTGACACTACTCTAAAGGGCTAGTTTGATATTTTGGGCTTATTAAAGAGTTAAATGTGGGCAGAGAGCTACATGTGAGGATCAATATTACTCTCCTATTTGTATGAAGCTACAGCCAACAGACAGGTAGCTCAGTCCAGAGTTAAAGAATCCTCCTACCAAGACCTTTCACTATTAATAAGCTATATATTGTTTACAACACATACTATTGTTACACCTCCTGTATTGTGCTTTGACACTTTTGCACAATAAGCGGAGTGTAAAAACAACACACTGTGGTGTTCCCGGAGAATATGTGCTGCACATTTCTTGGCCAGACGCTGTGGACAGAGCCAGGCTAGCTGTCACCTCCTCTTCACCCCCGCTGTTTCCAGCCTTTGTGCTAAACTAACCTAAGCTTACCAGCTGCTGGTACCATATTTACTGTACAAATATGAGAGTGATTACAATCTTCTCATCCAACTCCACCTGTATGCCTTTTTGGGAAATGTGGAATAATTGGAGCTGGAGCCAGGGGGCAATTAGCTTATCTTAAAGAAGTATTTCACAGCTGGAAGATGCTCTTTTCATAAAACTGGGCTGAAAAAAATAAATAATTAAAATACATCTGTCAAAGCAGCAGACAGATGCAAATACTTTTGAAATTGGTGCTATGTGACTAGAGCAAACACAGGGACAGGCCTGTGGCATTGGCTTTTGCTCAAGATGTAGAAAACCTACCAGAACTACCAGAATGCAATGTACTGCACCAGATCAATAGAGTGTGCCAGTAAACCCGGAACTCCGTTAGCGCTTTTAGCACTTCTGGTTCTCTCGTCTAAAAGTCAATACATTTTTTGAATGGGATTTTGGTAAAATGCCTCAAATAAGGTCTGTGGTTAACAAAAGCTTAAGTGAGTTTCAAGTTTTGTTCTGCAACATAAAACACGTCAGTAAATACCCTACTTGTGAATTTTGAAGCTTTTGCGTGTCGTAAAAAAGGCGGTTGCAAACAAGTTGCTCAATACGACTACAAACCCTGTCGGGGACATTAAACGTCATCACCCCCGAACAGGCGAGAGTGCTGGCAGTCCGCCATTACAGCTTCTTATTTAGCTTAAACAGTCCGATTTCCCCATTATACAATGTTTTTAAAATAAAGCGGCCGACATCAGTTGAAAGCTTAGTGGCGGTGACGTCAGAGTCATGCAACCGTGGAGTAGTCATGTAGTCCGTTAAAGCCTAACGTTAGCTTTTTACTTCTGGCGATCGCATTTAAGCTTCAAATGCGGTATGAAAGGTGTTCATATGTGAAGATTATCTCGCTGAACAAAACCTGTAAGTATCATAAACTTGTGTTAGCCACAGAGCTTATTTTCTGTCATAATCCAAAACGCAATGCAAAAATCACATTCACCTTCTCTTCCGGGAACCAGCGCGATGCTAAACTTCCGGGTTTTTCTTCCGGGAACCAGCGCGATGCTAAACTTCCGGGTTTTGACGTCAGCCCTGGCACACTCTATAAACGCTCCCGCTGGTGGGTGAACCAATGAGAGCTTACCCATTTTTACATAGGAACCAACATGGCAGCCATCTGGTAACAAACAATCTCGAGTAACAGTTAAACAGTGCACTAAAATATGTTTCTTTAGATATTGTAGGTGAGAAATAGGCAACGCAGTAACAGAATTTTGGTTTACATTTTGATGAGTGCTGCCTAGTTTTACAGTTTGATTGAAGTTTACTCTAACGTTTTAGAGAAAGAGGGGCGGGTCTCTCTCTCAATCCACCTCTGTACTCTTTGAGTCCGTGGTGGGGGGCATACGAAAATGAGGAAATATAATGTGTAGTTCAAGCAACAGCCCTAGAGCCAGTGGGTTTGAGTAGTGGGATAAGCAGTTAGATCTAGGTACTGGTAACATCGCGGAAAGTTAGTTCAGGATAGTTAATTTACGCATACTGACTGAATGTGAGATTGTCCGTTTTGACACAGGAAACAATAAGGTGAGCAACTGGTGAAAAATGATCTAGAATCATAGTTAAATGGCAAGCTAAAATAAGTTTCTAAAAACATTATAGGTGAGACACAGAATCTTGGTTCTTATGTGATCAGCATTGCTTACTTTGAACGTGATCTCAGTATTTTCAGCCTTGGTTTACACAGTACAGGAACCAGTACGGTGGCCACATCCTGTTTACAAAGTCTTGTATAACAGCAAAACAGTGCACTAAAATATGTTTACGACATTTTAGGCAAGAAATGGTGTGTGTGTGTGTGTGTGTGTGTGTGTGTGTGTGTGTGTGTGTGTCTCTCTCTCTCTCTGTCTCTCTCTCTCGATTTGCTTCTATGCTCTTTGTGTCCATGGTGGCAGGAATATGGAAATGCAGAGACACAATGTGTAGTTCAAGCAACAGCCCTAGAGCCTGAGATAAAGCTGAGACATGAGCAGGGAGATCTGGGCGCTGGTAAGATGAGGGGAAGTTTACCATAGTTCATTTGCACATAATGCCCACAGTTATGAAAATTGGCAAAGCCTTGAAGACTGAAGGAACTCCTGTCTCACTCCAAAATTAAACAAATAAAATACAACCGATTGATTAGTGAGCCTTAAAAATATACTGGCACGTGACATTAGAATGATATCGATTGCCTCATCTAACTGTCAAAAAGAAAGCAAATAAGCGTATTTCCAAAAACGTAAAACTATTCCTTTAATGGAAAATGGAGAATGGATGAGTGGTCTGCTACAACGGCAATGCAGCCATTCATTTAAGAAAGAATGTCTCCATAGAATAGTGACCTTATTTTCCCCATTGAGATGTTTACTACAGTATGCACTCTTCGGTTGGTTTGTTTTTCAGATGGATCATCCCTTCTTTCAGTCTTAACATATAGAAACTGTGTGATAAATATATGGCACCACTCACAAATCCACTGAGCACTTCCAGTCCAGCATCACCTCTGACTCTGTGTAGTGCTCCTGCTGTGCCACTAAGGGGCAGCACAGGAGCACTTTCAGTGGAGTCTGTTAATATTGGGTAAACAGCGTGTGCAGAGCCAGGAAATAATCCCTTGAACATTTAACCTGCTGTTATGTTGTTGATATTTTCTCTGGCTCGTCGGGCTCACTGTGA
Organism: Epinephelus moara; assembly: GCF_006386435.1. Taxonomy (NCBI): domain Eukaryota; kingdom Metazoa; phylum Chordata; class Actinopteri; order Perciformes; family Serranidae; genus Epinephelus; species Epinephelus moara. The sequence goes on from NC_065506.1 coordinate 35,507,258, forward strand.
CGTGGTGGTTGCTATAAATAAGACTTTGGATTTATTGTCAGACACTGTGACACACCTCTGCTAGCTGCTACAGAAACGCCTCAAACCCTTACAGAAATGTGCAAGCAGTCTCACACACACTGGGTTGTTATAGCATTAATGCTGTGCAGGTCAGACAGGCAGAACAGAGGGATGGAGGATGGAGGCTGCTGAACAATAGTGCAGGTGTGCAGCTGGGGAAAGAGGGATGGGATAAGGGAATGGGGGTAGGATGATTTATTCATTTTGTGTGAAAGGAGGACACAGACAAAAATATAGAGACAAATATAGAGAGGAACAGGGGGGGGGGCAGGAATAGAGGTATTTTATACAAATCTAAAAAAGAGCTGAGCATAACTCCTACATAAAAACAAGTCTGTAAAAGTGTGTTTTAAGTGACTTTAAAGATGATACTGATTAAGTGATTTGGCCTAAGCTCCCCAGGCAGGACAAGCCACTACCCAAGAGGCTACGATGCAGCTCATATGCGGTTGAAAGGTCTGTGATCCAGCCCTGATGTTTCATAGATCACTCAATACCACGACTGACAAACAACCCCGGGGAGGACGAGCTATTAAAGGCCTCCCAGCAGTCCTGTTTGGAGAAGCTGCTGCAACTAACCGAGGCGAGCCAAGAGGAACGTCTGCGCATTTAATATTCACGGCTGCGCTCTCCTCTGTTGGTGCTGATGTTGACCACTGCGGTGAAGCGTGTGCAGACACACGTGGTGGTTTCACATGTGTGCGTGCAGATATTTTCGGTGTGTCTGTGTCGTTCCCGGCCACGGCGGGAGGCTGAAAGCTCCTCGGGCAGAATGCCAGCTCCGCCAGCTCTACTCCAAAGTCAGTGAACTGCCAGAGCTCCAGATTACAGCAGATTACCGGGCAGGGTGCTCGTTCACTCTCTCTGTCTCTGTTTGTGTGTGTGTGTGTGTGTGTGTGTGTGTGTGTGTGTGTGTGTGTGCGTGTGCAATGCTGTTTATTTTGCAACCGCATGGGGATGTTGGCTCCTCATGAACAGTGTAGACAAAGACAAAGTTTCCTCGATGAGGACAGAATGAGTTGCTTCCAGTTTTTAAAATCACGGCTTGAAATTTTAAATTTCTGCCATATTGTTTTAACGCTCATCGATTATTTGACTGACTAGAAATAAACGTTTAACACCAACACAAAGTCAGGTGTTCTCTCTCACACACGCACACACACTCTTAGATCATCACTCTTTGGTGGCAGCAATAGAAGGATTGAACACGTGATACATATTCCCAGCATGTGGTGGATTAATACATTAATACTTCATGGCTGAACTCGCCCCCCTCCTCTCCACATATTACTGCATCATAAAGAGATTACGGTCAGGGACAGGCCATGCCCAGGCAGGATCCTACCATCTGACACCGGCCGACGGGGGTGACTCATAGGGACAACGCACACAGGACAGAGAAGTGTTTGATCTTATGATGAAGCGTAGGTGCATCATTCCTTGTGAGCGCCGTGTAGCTTGCGGCAAGCCCTAAGTAAAACATCCACATGACACACAGACAAAGGGGAAACATTTCCTCACAGTGACGTGTTGGGTCAGCTGAAGGGAGGAGAGAGCAGGGACAGCAGGTGGGTGGGTGAGGAGGTGGAGGGGGAGGGTCTGTGTCTGCAGATGTTGCTAGTCTGGATGTTGCACTTGCACAGGAATGTTTCAGGAAGGTCTGCAGGAGTAAATAAGGGCGGCGTTGTTGAGAGACAGATGACAAGGAGTCTGCAGGAGAAAGGGAGGAGTGACAGAGAAAGACAAAAAAGAGGAAAGGAAGAAGGGAGAGTAGACAGCTGCTGACCATGGCTTTGGCTTGTCTCGGTCTGGGCTGCGTGCCTGTGCGATCCAAAGGTACTGTACACAGCATCGGTGTGTTCCTTAGAACTTGCTACCTGTTTAGTTCCTGTTATCGTTGTTTATACTGTGAAATTACTTTTCATTAAGACAGGACTCCAGTGTCACTGTGATGATGTTACACTGAGGCAATGTTATCATATCAGATCAGATCACTGTCATCTACCAGGAAAAACAGTTCTGTTTGTATTGCTTTACACTAACCTTAATAACAGCAGTGCAGTATCAATTAGATGCAATTTCAGCAGGTTAATGACAATATGTGCACACTACAGTGTTGTGGGCATGAGGCATTGTTTTGTTATGACTTTAAGGTATACCGAAAAGTGCAGCAATCCTTAAGTTTTCAAAGGTATCAACTACGTCAAGGTGAAAATGATGCACAAGTCATCTAGAATATTTTCATCTGATTAAACGGTGCATCCATAAAAAAGTCTTGAGATTAAATATTTCACTCCTAGTTTAAAACTGGAATGATTAGTCAATAAATTGATATGTTTATGGACAGAAAATGAATCTGCAACAATTCTGATAACTTTGTACAGTCGCCAGAAGAAAATGTTGGCATGGTACGTCTCTGCAAACGTAACATAACTGTGGGTTTGCAGGAATGTTCAGTGTCAACATTTTTCCTGGGGACTGGGTTGAATCACAGATTTATCCTGTCATACTTTTTTAGTTGTTTCATCTTTTTCTTTAACACAAAAGGCAAGGATTTTCTGGCTAAACCCTCTTGTGAAAATATTTTCCAGTTTTCTTCGTCTTCTTACAGTAAACTGAATCTATAGTATTTGGATTTTGGACTGTTGGTTGGTTGGTTTTGGACTATTTTGTGCCATTTTATTGATTGATTATCCAAGAAAATAATCTGTAGTTCATGTTCATATATAGCATCAATGAAGAGATAACACAGAACATACATGACACTGTTGGACAGGTTGGAATAAGATCATATTTAAAAATTAAAGCTGGTTAAGGTGGGAAACCGAACATTAAACACTCAAGTGTAAGTTTTGTTGTATTCCGCTATATAAGCTCAGCCAGTGTGGAGTTAATGTAACACTAGAAAATTAACGTCACTACCGATGATGAGATAAGGTGGTGCATGGTGTGACTGCTGAGCCGTTGCAGGTCGACCAACGGTGCACAGTTCTTCCTCTGCAGAACTGGCCAGCTAGTGTTTCTTATATAACAGCTGTCTACTATGACAAGATTCTGCAGCTACTGCCACAGGGAGTGTGCTGCCTGACCCAGATACACCCTAATACATTCTCCACTAATGACTTACATTCACTCACATCTGGACCAGAGAGAGAGGCAAACAGAGAGACAGGGATGCAAAATCATATAGCTGTACCAGAAGGAGAAAGAGCAATATCAAAGCAGTGACATGTGAGGAGTCAGTGGTCTCAGTGTAAATGTCATGGATGACTGTGTCTGGTTGGGATGTTTTTATAGTTTGTTGGCACAGCTCTTTTTTTTACACTACAGCGTGTCCTCTGTGCATAACATAAGAGCTGGAGCTCTTCACTGGCTTCCTGTGGTCTGCTACTGACCCTCATACCATCATTTTATTAATTTCATTTCATTATAGTTCTCCTTCTCTCACTCCTTCCCTGAACGCTTGTGGATCTCAGAGACCATAAAAGCACACATGAGCCAAGGCTTCCAGATGAAACTCATTCACGACTCAGGTAATAAAAATTAGACCCATTAGCCAGATGAGGCTGAAGTGGTGCCATAAAAAACACTTTTACATGTAGGCCAATAACTCACCAACTGTAAATCACACACTTAAAACCTTTGCATTGACAGTTGTGATTTGAGATGAGATTAATTTTGCAAAGCGTCTGCAGAAAAAAAAACTTGTAACTTCGCAAGTTTATATGAAGCCCATTTGTTTCAAAGATTCAGCTGTATGCTTTGTCTATGCTGTGATGTGTTATACGCCGATCGACATAAACGCCTGTCCACTATCAGCCAACCGAGTTTCAGCAGCTCATAAAGGCTGATGTGTATGGTAAATCTTCTTGAAACTCCCTGTCTACGCTGAGTCCACCATCTATTGATTAATCCATCTGTCAATGTATCCCAAGTTCAGAGTGAGCAGAGCAGCTTGTGTCCTTCTCCATAGGAGCCCTTTTGGGGCATCCCAAAGCACTCCCTGCAGAGCATGCATTGAACTCCTGCAATTGGGAAGGAGGGACATCAGGGGTATGCTTGATAAGAACTAGTGTGTACCACATGTAGTCCGATAACATTGGAAGGCAAAAGCATCTCTATAGCTCTTCCAAACGGCCATAGTTGAAAAGCGAAATGCCGACTGTCATAGGGAGGAGCGAGACATGAAAATAATTTAAACTAGAGGAAAATGGTTTACATTTTTTAGACAGTCTCTCCTCAGAGACACTCAAAAGCCATTTGTACAGAGTGACCTGCAATAAAGTCCAGTAACAGTAAGTGATTTTAGGTAGCATGTTCCAGAAGCAAAGGAGGCATGACGGGCATGACATGTAACACAACAGGGTTGGCCTCTAGTGTGACATATAACATGCCTCAGGCAGCGCTTTATAAGAACCACAGAACCACACACAGAACCAAACAACAGCAGCATCATGTTGTCACAGTGTGTGATTTTAGACAGCATGCCAGCATCCAAAAAGAGGTGTGACGAGCGACACATGTAACACAACAGTGTCACCCTCTAGTGTGACATATGACATACGCCTCAGGCAGCACTTTATAAACATTAACAACAGCAAAGCATGCCAATGATAGTCATTTACCGTCTGTGTTATATGGCAGCTGATCTCTGCTCAGAGGGTAAGGAGCTCCTGGACCTTGTTGTCCTCCCAATGTGCAGACATTTTCAGCCTCTGTTCCTCTTCAAGTTAGCTGCTAACTGCTATCAGCCGCTTAGAAATCTCCTTGCAGTGGGTCACACACATAACATGTGGTCAAAACGTCACACCTGTCCTGTCCATGGTCCCATCCTGCCGGCTGTCCCTTTTACACAGTCATCTAATCGGTACAGTTACTACCTCCGTTGCTGGGTTAAACACAAGACAACTCTGTCCCCCCACTCCCTGACTGTACCTCGTATACAGAGCGGCGGAATATCGCTGTGACATTACCATCTTAAACGGCCGGGATAAAAGGGGATAGTGATAAAAGAAGTTGAATAGAAATAAGTTGAAATGGTGCCTATTTTCTCACATCTACCAGGCTGTTTTCATGCAAAGTGATCAATGCCCTGAAGGAAGTAAAGAGAAACATGGACACCCTTAAGGAGGCAGGTTGGGGTGGTGGATGGTTTCCCCAGAAGACTGGTGCTCTGGAACATGTGAACTTTGAGTGAACTCATTTTGAGAGTCGTTTTAAGGTACATTTGTCACCATGTTTCTTTTACATGCCCAAACCTAAAGACGCCCAACCATATTTCTTTTCCTAAACCTATCCACAGTAACTTTACTTGCCTAAATCTAATCTCCGTAACTGTAGTTTAAGTATGTAATGTCATTTGTGGGATGCTAATTTGCAGGATATCATATGAACCGTCGTATGAGGCTAAGTTGCATTCTTATTAACAATCCTCTGATAAAATGCACATAAAAAGGAAAAAATAATATTCTACAAATGTATATCACATGGTTTACTTCTTCAACATCTTTTTGTTTTGCTGAAGATTGAGACAGTTTAGCATTCTTAGCAGCCATGTATTGTTAATGTGAATCTAAAAACTCAGGGATCTCTTTTAGTAGCCCGAGCCCTTAATCTAAAGATTTTTGGCACACAATTTAAGTCATATTAAAGTTCATACACAACTTAACCATAAATTAAATTTTAATCTTTGAACCGCTGTTTTTAGAGACCAAGTGGATTGCTGCATTACTGTCTTCAGCACATTGCACTGCATTTCTTCATTACATAGATTTCTACCATATTTTTTTACTGTACCTCCTCCCCTCTCTTGGTGCTGTTGGCATGCAAGTCCTGATGATGACACTGCAAGTTGCTGACACTGCACCTGCAGATTTCAGGATGAGGGGGAGCAGAGATGGAGGGATACAGTAAGAAGCAGAGGGATGATGGGTAAAAAGCAGAAAGAGAGCCAGACAGACAGAGAGTGCATTAGATGAGTGTGTACATGTGGTCAGGCATGTCTGGTCCTGTATGTTAACGATGGGTAACTCGCAGCATAAGCCTCATTGCAATCGAATGCAGATGAGGAGGAAGAGGTTCAGGACAGCAAGAGCGAGGCGGGACAATGCAGGTAGGAGAGAGAGGTGAAACTCTTCAGATTTAGATTTTGTTACATGCAGTTGATCATTTATTTCGGGATATGATTTGTATTTCTGGTGAATTCTGAGACATATAATTAACTTTGAATCCAGCACTGCATTTGTTAATGTCTTGCTGAGTCTTTTAAGAGTCGTTGCCAGAGGAAAGGTTGGCGAGGTACTGCACCAAGTGGTCAAGCGGGAAACACTGATAGCCCCTGTGTGGACCGCTCTTATGTTCAGTAATTTTTGTACATGTTTGTTCAGGGAAGGTGTTGCTGCTGCTGGGCAACACACTGTAAAGCTAAATCTAAAAGAACTTCACTGATGTTTTGTTAGCTATGCAGATGTTCTGCAATATTTCTACACGTTATATGTATATGTTAAAGTCCCCCTCCATTTTTCTCTGCTTATTTCCTCTTTATATTGGAGCTTGTCTTTGCAGAACGTTGTGTGTGTGTTGTTTAATTTTAATGTTTTGTAAGATACGTGTTCATAATGCACGGTGCGAAGTGTCACACATTTCAGTGACATCTAAAATATAATTTGGTTACTGAAAATTGTCATTAAGGATTTCAAATGGCTCATATAATTTGCACAATATTTTTTGGGACAATTTCTACACATAGATTAAATTATGCTCAGGTTTTATTGTTTTCTGAGTATTTCCTTATGTCTAGTCTAGACAACTAGTTCAAGTTTAAACCTCTGTTTAAATGTCAGGGAAATTAGTTGTTAGGAAAATCCCCAGTGGAAACATGAGCTCTCCAGCGCACACACACACACACACACACCAAGAATCAGTGTTTCAGTGAAGAATATAAACAACTGGGCTCTACATTAACTTTTTGTGGCACTTGTCCTTTGGACAAATGAATTTACTTTTGACTTATCCAGGCACAAAAGTTCGCTGTCCACATAAAAATGACTTTTTTTTTTTCATTTTGTAGCAAGCATAGATGTAGATTTCAGGAGGGACACAGAGGGCAGGTCTCCTTCAATATTTAGAACACGTGCATGTGTCCCATCCCCCCAATAAAAACATAAAAGTATAGATGAAGTTAAGTGTTCAATGCTCAAAATTTTTTGAGAAAAGACCCCAAACCCCCTATTTCATATGGAAAATATGTAACATTTTTACCTCAACAAATCAGTTATATTCAGTCTAAATTCATATGAAAATGATTTACTGAGGTTAAAACTTGACATCTTCGTCTTCGTCTTCATCGTCCTCCGCTTATCCGGGTCCAGGTCGCGGGGGCAGCAGCCTCAGCAAAGAAGCCCAGACAGTCCTCTCCCCAGCCACTTTCGTCAGCTCTTCCGAGGGAACCCCGAGGCGTTCCCAGGCCTCATGTAGGTGTACAGTTTTAAGAAAAGACGAGCCAGCTCTAGTAACATAGACACCCTGCTGCTGTTTGAGTCTGCACCGTACGACAGCCATGGGGCAACACCAAAGGAGTCGTAGTGAGCGACCACGACAATAGTGGGCAGGTCCTTGTGCTCCTTATGCTCGAACATGGTGTTAGTTATGGCCAAACTGCGACCCGCACAGAAGTCCAATAACTGAACACCACTCGGGTTCAGATTGGGCAGGCCGTTCCTCCCAATCACGCCCCTCCAGGTCCTGCTGTCACTGCCCACGTGAGCTTTGAAGTCCCCCAGCAGAACAATGGAGTCCCCGGTCGGGGCACTGTCCAGCACCCGTCCCAGGGACTTGACATATAGCCACGATAACAAAATTCATAAACTGAAATATTTTTATGTCGACACTGTTTGGATGCTTTCAACTGTTTATTCCTCGATTCACTGTTCAAACTAAGGGAGAAGCATGAATGGTTTCACGTACACTCTGCTCCAACATTTCCCCTATGTTTGATTGTTTTTAATGTCAATTTTTTACATTTTATTTTTAGAGGGGTTCTATGGGGAGTTAGCTATATTTGTGGCTTAGCTACTCAATGCAACTGATTCAATCATGCGACTGATTCAATGAGAGCAGGTCACAATTCCCAAGTTTTCTAATAATGACAGGCACATAACGTAAAGACACACAGTATTTTTGTTTATGACTTTAAACTTTTCTGATGGAGCAAGTAAATGTCTCTTCCACTTGCCTACAAAAAATCAATATCCTACAAATCCTACATATAATATCTTTATGACATACAGAATAAAGCAGCAGGGAACATTTAGCTGAGTAATGCAGTTTTAGCACTACAATTTGATGATGAGCAGGAGGAGGAGGAAACACTTTCATATCATCAGCAGGAGAGTGAGGAGAAAATGAGTAGAAGAGAGGAAGATGGTGGAAGGACGATGAGAAGAAAGATCAGGGAAACAAGTGGGCTGGCAGGCAGTAAAGCTACGGTAACAAATCCACTAATTTAACTGTGTCACAACAACTAGGTCAGCACCTTCTACAGCGAAACACCTTTGCCTCTGATATTCTTCTCTCTCACTCTTATTACCACTCCATCGATGGTTATTACCACTGACTACCAGGAATAACAATGAGGCATGTCTTTTGCTGAATTTGCAGATCTGTCAGCAATGAGACTAGCTCAATGCAGCTAACACAAGCATCTCCAAGAATCTCCTTAAACATCCCAAAATTTCAGTTTTTAGAGAAGCAAAGACAATAATAACAGTGACAAAAGCCATTATGGTAAAATTCAACTTACATTTATTTAAATTTGTCTTAAAATTTGTTTCTCATCTCATAAACTGCATGAGATTTCATCTTCTAAGTGAGTTTGTTCAGTTGCAGTCTTTGGGTTGTATTTCAGTCATTACCTCCATGAATGTTAAAGACACAAGGTGTAATATGCAAAACAAGACAATACCTTTATCTGTATGTGACAGTCTTCAGGGCAGAACGCTGTATAATTGTTTATCTAGTGTGAATAAGCATGCCCTCTGTGCTTCTTTAACCTTGTAGTTTAAATTGGCCTGATGCTGCTGATGTGAGCCGGCTGATTTAATTGCAGGCAAATACGAGCCTTGATGAGCAATGAAAGGTTGCCTGGCTACTGATGTACAGTGTGGCTTTCAAGGGCACAATTGCATTTTGAGTTCTGAGTTAAAAGAGGGGAAATAGGACTCATAATAAAAGCTAAAGGGGCTGTGAGAGCAGATAAGAGAGATGGATAATCGCAGTCCTTCTCTCTCTCTCTCTGTCTCTCCTCGTCTGTAAATCAACCATTTTAATCTTCTGAAATAACTGTTAGAGTTTCTCAGGTGTACATCATTCATGATAGTAAAGATTTCTGATAATAATAAATTGTGGTGGCGATAAACATGGAGGACTGTGTGAAATGTACAGTGGGGAGCTGGAGGATGCAGAGTTGCAGTGATGAGGCGTGTTTAGCTGCCACCTGCTGGCGTGTCTCGGCCCTGTCTCACATTTGAATGTATTAAATATAAGGAGGATTATGATGTGCCATCAGACTTTCTAATAGTTTCTGTGTGTGAACTTGTAACATTACTGTCCCCAGTGCGTGTTGTTTTGTATATTTTCATGTGTTGACTGGTTTCTGTGTGAGGCCTCTGCCTGTCGGAGGTAAATTGTAAAGCCTGGCCTGGATCTCAGCTTGTTGTGGTTTCTCTTGTTGTTGTTGGTTTGTTTGTAGATGCTGGTGGAGCAGGCATGATGTTAACATACAAATGTCCTATTTCAAAAACCATGTCTTAAAGCAACAATGGCATCCTGGGTTGTTTATTTCTAGAGCTTTATGATACTGTTTTAATTATTATTATATTTTTTTATTAAGGCTGAAACAAGGCTGGTTACTTACTGGGCAATGTGGGAAACTGCACACATAGACAGAAACCTCAGATTTAAAATGTGTCTGTGGTTTGTGCAATTTAATCAATTGCTGTTATGTTTATGAATATACACCACTAAAGCAAAATATCAGCTCAGAGCCTCAGGGTGAATCCTACATTGTCTAAACTCTGTGATGAAAACACTAGGCTATGCTCCCATAGATATTTAATTAAGTTACCACTGTGGTGACTTTTCAAGCTTTGCGCTCTTCATCAGACTCAGTGCTGTCCTGTGGAGTGGCCGCATGTCAAAATGTAGTTTTGAAAGTCCAGTGTTTAGGATTTAGGCACATATATTGGCAAAAATGGGATATAATATCATAAGTAAGTTTTCTGTAGTGTATAATCACTTGAAAATGAGAGTGGTCGTGTTTTCGTTACCTTAGAAATAAGTCATTTATATCTATATATAGAGCGGGTCCTCTTCTACAGGTCCGCAATGTTGCTCCACCACGTTTCTATAATAGCCCAGAGGGGACAAAGCAAATACCAGCTCTAAATATAGGGGCCATTTGCGTTGTTGCTTGTAACTTGTTGAGTTTTTGAGAGTAACAGGATGTAAAGAGTGTAGGAAGCGTAAGGATTAGGCTCAGGCCCACTGCTCGTTTTTTGCCCCTAGGTCTGCTCATTGATCATATGGCCATGGGTCCATAACGTTAAAAGATATGTACTTATGTTCCATTGATTGGATAAAATCACACAGAGGTCTAAACCAATGGCTGTGTACAGACGGACAACATGTCTCCACTTGCTGTACAAAAATGAAGCCAAAATATCACACCTATAACCGCTGCTGTCGTCATTTGGAGCCAGAGTTAAGCAGTAGCACTCTCTGCGGCATTGAGTTCCTGCTATCTTACCAATCATGCGCCGCATCTTTGATCATGAGCACTCCGTTTGGCACATACAGCTGTCAATTATGACTTCAAGCCCGTCTTTTTATGGCATCAAATACTAATTAAAACCAAACTTATTAAAAAAAGAATACTTGAACACACATCAACATGATAGGAACTGCCTAAAATGACCGAAACCATCTTGGGGAAAAATTATTTGACATGTGTTTTGATGGTTTGGCCCATGTCCTATCCACTAACATGAAGGTGGTGGGGTTTATGACCTATACTGCAGCCAGCCACCAGGGGGCAATGGAGATGTTTTTGCTTCACTTTTATGGAGCTGCCATGTTGTCCATCTTACAGTCTATGGTCAAAACACTACATCAAAAAAATCAATAGATAAAAACATAGATTAGAACCAACTTTATATGCAGACCACTTGTGATTTTTTCATTATCTCAGTCATCACAGGAATTCCCTTTAACCCGTTCTGTCTCTCTGCTCTCCTTTTTTAGCGGTGTCAAACCTGGATATAGAGAGCAAGCTGTCCCTTCACTATCAGGCTCCATGGCACCAGCAACACAACGTTTTTCATCCTTGTACCCGACCACCATGTCTGGAGGAGCTGCACAGAAGCGCGCAGCTAAGTCTCAGAGCCCTACACCGAGGTGAGAGATGCATCCAGTCTGCACAGCTGCATTATGTTGTATCCAAATTACACAGATCGTGAGTTTTTGTGTGTGTGTGTTTCACAGACGAACAACAGCACCACCGCTCCACGAGTCGGGAGAGAAACAGGGTGACCATCTCTATCTCAGTGGCGCCCCCTATGCCCACCTTCCCCTCACCGCACAGCATCCGTCGGCAACAGAGGAGTCGCCTGGCACGAGCGGTAAGAGTGACGTATATTTCATGATCAATAAAGAAACAGTTCCCCTTAAATTGCAAGACCTACGTTATGTGTTTGTATTTCCTACCAAGCAGTTCACCAATTATGTCTGGGATTATACAGTATGTATGTGACGAGTTTCATCAGTGTGGTATAGTTGCAAAATGTCAAACATGTAAACAAAGTTAGCCGCCGACCAACTGGACAGTCTGCCTTGTACATGTTGAGCGAGGTATTGGTTAGTGAGGAAGACATTAAGCAGAACATCAAATAAACACATTTTCCAGTTTTCCTATTCATATTTTTGTGCTTACTGACACCTTTGATTCTTATTAAATACATGTTACTATAAACTGACACCGTATCTCATTCTGATGTCGCCATGCAGCAAGAGAGAGCAGAGAGGGAGCGAGAGTTAGACTATCAACCCAGGAAGGTAAAACAGAAGTTCGTCTGTGTGTTCGTGTCTGTTAATGTGTGACATGTAGACGCCTGCTGTGTTGTATCAAGATCCGTGTTATGTGCACTTGTGTGGACAGTCACTGCTCTATGTCTGGAGTTTGATGTAACGTCGCATTACTGCACTACACTCTTAGAAATAAGGGTTTCTAAAGGGTTCTTCCTGAAGGTCCGAGGTCCTACCCAGAGCCATTTGCTTCTGGAAAAATGTTTTTTGAAGAAAGGGTCCTTCAAACATTCTTTGTAAGACTAAGGGTTCCATTAAACCCCCTTTTCATATAAAGACCCCTTCTGTGAAGAAAGGGTTCTTTAAGGATTGTTGAAAGGAGGGGTGTTGAAAGATCCTCCCCACCTTGCAAATTAGATTTTTTTAATGTAGATGTTCCTGGAATCCCCTTAATAAAATAATTTCACTTGTGTTCTGCCATAGTTGATATCCTTTCCATCATTTCATGCCATACGATACCACATGGTCTGCCGAAATTTATTTTAACGGGTATCCGATACTTGACATTTCGTATTCGGTTCAAATTTGGAATCAAGTTTTGGTTCCCAACCCTACTACACCCTAAAAATAGTAAAGGCTGTAGAAGTAGTGATTTCACAAAATCTCCAACCCTTAAAATTGTGACTGTGAACTATGATTGTTGTGTGTAGACCACATCAGGCCTGGGCCTTTATGAACCCATCAAGTCACACCTCAAGTCAAGGAAATCCCATTTTGCTTTGGTTACAACTGCGAACTGCTTAGTGAAAATGCTCTGAACGCTTCAATATTAGGTACGGGTACCAGAACGGAACCGGTTCCATGTTGGTGGAAAAGGGGTATATGGGCATTAGCCAAGGAATCCTATCAGGTTCTAGATACCACTTTTATTTCTAAGAGTGTACCTTACGTTTCTCTTTTATTATGTGGTTGTATCAATTCCTGTTTACTATATATCAGTATACATTACCAGTGTGTTCTATTTTAATCACACTAATGTTACCTTTATTCCTCCCTTTCTGTATCTCTTGAAGGAGAGGACTGTAAGAGAAACAGAGATCCAGACCATACAGAGAAAAGTAAGAAATTTCACTGACATTTGCTTAGAAAAATGTAAAAATCATCTATAATTTCATTAAAAACTTTGCAGAGGTGGGGGACTTGTGTCACATAACTTGAATCGCAAATTTGCTTGACTAACACTGATGAAAGACTAGACTTGACGTTGACTTGGTGTTCATGACTTGAGACTTGACTTAGACTTAAGACAGATGACTATTTTGAGATATTTTTGAAACATGACAACATATATGTCGCAGTGGGGGAAGCCCACCAGCTGGTATCCATACCCACTACAAGAGCTCTGTCCTCCTGCACATCTCTCCTCAGAGGAATGGCAGTTATGCACTGCAGCGTCACGGGCTTCACCACATGTCCTTTTATTCGGTTCTATCTGTGTGATACATGTGAGTTTTCTCTAACTCATTCAGTACTGAACGTGGTTTGCAACCAGCGACACACTGTCAGCTCTGTGGGCTGTTACGCAGACACAGTCACCACTGTAGAGCGCAGGTACATACGCTGCTAGCTGTCATATGCTCAGGCTCTCTCCTAACTTATTTGTACGAGGTTTTGGGACTGTCACAGTTCGTAACAACCATCCCTGCCTGCAATCCCAACATAGGTTCACTGTGTCTGAGTGTGTATGTGCGCTTCCTGTGCCCACCCGTACTCAAAGAGATATTTTCGCTCTCATTCCTGCTCCGCTCACGTTATGGGACAGTACAAGTCCTGCATTCAACATGTTACTCTATTATTACATATGATATCATTAGATTAATATGACTCATGCATTAATGTAAAAGCAGTACTGTACTGTGTAGTTGGTTGAGGAGGAGCTCATTGTGAACTATTAACTGAAGATTAGTTACAGCATGGAGTAATCTGCACATTATTTTTTCCATTAATTGACTGATTGTGTGATTTGTAAAAATTCTGGAAATAATGAGAAATGGTGTCACAATGACCCAGAGCCCAAAGTGACACTCTCACAGTGTTCATTGCGTCCAACTAACTAACCAAACCTCAACATTCTAAAAAAAAAAAAAAAAAAAAAATTAAAATGATTAAATAATAACACGCAAAAGCAGCAAAGGACTCGACTTGCTTGATTTTCTCCACAGTGACTTGGGACTTGCTTGTGACTTTGCACGTGTGACCTACACCCGCCTCTGACACTTATAATTCTAACATACAATAATTCTTTGTATGTTTGTATTTTCCTGGTGCCACAGGAGAGGGCAGGAAGAGAAGCAGATATTCAGACGATCCAAAGAAAGGTAAGAAAGTAAAATATGAACTAAACCAGAATTCTACTGCCTTGAATTTTAATTTAGGTTTCCCCCAATGTAGTTTTTGAAAGGCAAGGGGGTTAATGGAGTTTAATTTAAAATTGTTAGAGGGAGCTGAAAAAATAAAACTATACCTTGTCTATTTCATTCATCCTTCACTTTTTACTTTCCTTTAATGTTTTTATCAAATCTTCTGGATTACTCATGTCATCTGTTCTTTTGTTTTTCTTTGTCTTTTATTCTTTGTTAATAGTTTGAGTGCTTTTACTCACTTCACCCTATTGAAAGTTGCATCTTCATTCCATGGAATAGAAAGGTATCAAACGTTTGTGTTGTTTTTTTTGACTTTCTGTTTATCGTCTAATCAAATTTTGTATTTAATTCTTGATAGCTTTACTCTGCCCTACCTTTGGTATTGTTTTTGTTATTACATATGTTCTGATGTTAGAGGAATTGTCAAATAGTGGCTATTTTAAAGTGCACATCATGATGGTAAAGATTCTATTTTAGCCTGTCCAACTAGGTAACTTATGTATTAAAACTGTAGGACTGTGTCAGCACCTACCATGTATATAATGTTGCTGCTAACTGTCCCTTCCCTCCAGGCTACCTCTACAGGGGAAGGCGAAGGTGGTGAGGTCGTGGGAGGCCACAGAGCCAAGGCCTCAGCCCCCAACGCCCCCTCGACCCAGGATAAACAGACAAACTGGTCCAAGGAAAATCACCCACTATCAGATCAGAAGTCAACTGCCGATTCTCACTCCATCTCCTCCTGCATCATCCCCATAAACGTCACAGGTAAGACAAAGAAGAAGAATGGGGTAATTAAAGGAGATTGGGCATAGTGAGGATCAAATCAGGAACCTTGTTACTGTAAAGCAACACTGCTAACAAGTGACCAACAAGCAACTGTTCTCAAATCAGGACTCAAACCCAGACTGCCTGCATGAAAACCAGGAATCTTATCAAATATATTTAGCTTTTTAAATGGCTTATGGCTTCTGTGTTATTATTGCAGGAGTTGGGTTTGACAGGGAAGCAAGTGCTCGTTGCTCTCTAGTCCATTCCCAGTCGGTTCTTCAGAGGAGAAGGAAGCTGAGGAGGAGGAAGACTATCACAGGAATACCCAAAAGAGTACAACAGGACATGGGTATGTTAAAGAGCACACCTGGAAAATTTAGCGTTATTATTCTGTTTGGATCTTAATCTTATAGGTTTGGCAAATTGCTATTGGTTTTGATGATATTTTCCAATTTAATTGCTGAGACCTGGGAATGAGGTGACCTTGCTAATTCAGCCATGAGTTCATGAGGGCAAGCTAAATGAGCAGCAACAATCACATGCAACAAAAATACTAGGCAGTCCATTAAAAATGTTACCCAAAGCTGCTTGTGAGCTACTTCCTGGTTCAGCTTTGACCTATGTACCTGAAGTTACGCATGCATGTCGTTTCATAATGCAGTGGACACCTGTCATGTGCATTTCAGATGCTTTCACCTTTGTATTTGCATCCAAATATGCTTTTAATAAAATGACTTAGCTGTGGATTTGTTACAATCTGATCATGAATAAGGGAGGTCCCAATTCTCAGCAAAAAAAGCTAGTGTGTAAAATGTCACCATTACCTGTAGGAGTAACACTCAGCTTGCTTTGTCTCTCTATATTCAGACTCAGATGAATCACCCGTAGCAAGAGAGCGCACAGTGATTGTCCATGCCAACCCGCACCAACTCTCTCTCTGTCAGGAAGACCTCTTAATCAGTGGTCGCCTCCATCACACTCGTGACTCTGGCTGCCAGACAGATGATTTCCTTATAGCATGTAAGTTTGTAAAGAACAAGTATATTTGATTCTTTATTCTGGCTCCCATATTTTTGCTACGGACTAGGGCAAGGAGTTTGCTTAAAGTTGAGATGAGATGAAAAATGCCTTTTTAACTCTTTAAGATCACATACCCAGCCATATTGTGCACCTATTCAACAATATATGCTAAAACAAATACAAATCACCAATTACTTTCTGTTCTTAAATCAAAATCCAATCAGGTTTTCTTCCTGTAAGACAAAATATGATGTGTGCTTACATAAGATAGCACCATCCAGTTTCAACCAATAATATCATGACATCCACCCATCAATCAATCTGCAACTTTTAGCTACACAGAGCTAAGATTAAGTTAGCTAACTAGCAACAGCATGCTACGTTGGTGTGTCTCCATTTCCCCAAAATACCGTGGATAAAATGTATTCACTTTAAGGAAAGATTATGTGACAGCTCCAGATTACGCACATTTTACAGTGGACTGCTTCAGTAACTAACGTTACATGGAGCATACGACGGACATCGTGTCCCTCTCACCCTGACAAATATTACTATCCCAATGGCATTACACTGTCGGGGTCTCACTGTTATGTCGCCCACTTTTCAATGATCAAATGAAATTCCTCCCAACATTATATTCCACCTGTCCTGGTTTATTCAGAAATACGTCACAATACTGAAGCTAGATAGTCTAGAAATGCCGCGTCATCTGGAATTTAAATATTTTCTGATATTGATTACATTGCAAAGTGTTTGACTTTGCAGTGGCTGTGATGATAGCTCAGCTCAGATAGCTGTCATATTTAAGTTTGAACAGGCCAATCATCTAAAGGCTGTCAATAATATCAAACAAGTATACCTTCATCTTTAAACTAGATCCATCAAAGTGGAGTTCAAATTATGTATGGTAACTTGGTACAGTTCACATAGTCAACACCTAAGACATTAAGAATGTCTCCCTCTGTCCCCCTCTCTGTCTTTTGTCTTTCCTTCTTCAGGTACAGCTGCTCCCTCCAGAAGGCGCATCAGAGCCCAACGTGGCCATCAAGGAATCCCTGCCTCTCTCTCCCATTCAACAGGCAACATTTCTTCCCTGGGTGACCAGTCAGACTCCACATACACAAGTGCTGCAACCCATGGTGGGCGCTTGCGCTCTCGTAGCCTTCCTCGAGAGGGTGGACGCCTGATGGACAGTGATGAGGATGATGATGACAATTATGATGATGATGACGAAGACGAGGACTTGTCACCATACGAAGCAGAGGACTTTATTCCACCTGGCCCTAGTCCAAGAATGAAGATGATGATGATGAAGGATGAAGAGGAGAGCACAGATGACCAGGCAGCTCCTGAGCCGCTGCAACTCGGTAGCTTGAAAAGGCTGCAGCGATCTGGGGAGAGAGACAGAGGAGGTGGAGGAGGAGGGAGCCCGGAGCACAGCTGGATGGAGAGGGGCCGTTCTCGCTTGCCTCGCAAGGCTGATATGGGCAGCTGTGAGATCTCATCAAGTTCAGATACTTTCAGCAGCCCTATTCATTCGGTTTCTACAACAGGAGTCCTCGGCAGCCATGTGGACCACAAGGAGGACCACCAGTCATCAAGCGGGAACTGGAGTGGCTCCAGCTCCACCTGCCCCTCTCAGACATCTGAAACCATTCCCCCACCTTCTTCTCCACCACTGACAGGCTCATCCCACTGCGACTCTGAGCTGTCACTCAACACTGTGCCCAATGCCATTGATGAGGGATTCTCCCTGGATCCATCATACCACTCGGACCTCAGACCCCAGGGCCAAGGCCACAGGTCAAGCTCGTTCACATCCTCAGCCACAGACCAGCTGGACGATGCAGGGGTCAGTACGGCCAGTGAGGGGGAGTGGACATACCCTCCAGACCAAGACCAGACTGACCCGGACCAAGATCCTGACCAAACTCAAAATCTTAGCCGAGGCCATGGTTTACCCCAGGAGTACAGCTCCAAACAAGGTCTACAAACATGTTATAGTGACAACAAGAGCAGCAACAGTGAAAAAGAGTCTGGCTCCCATTACCCATCTGATACAGAGGGTTTCTATTCCTCTTCTGTGCACTTTGGGGAGTGTAATCAGAATTACAAAGGATACATGTATAACTATGCAGACCCAGGGCCTGACTGTGGCCAATCCAACACTGTGGCAGCACCACCGTCCCATGGAGTTTACCCCCAGCCCTCAGCTGACTTCAAGTCAGGTACAATGACCCTGGGAAGGACCTGTCGTCCGCTGAGGAAACCAAAAGTCAAACCTCCACCACCTAAACGGACCTCCTCGCTGAAGGACACCTGTAGCGGTGTTGATGTTGGAACGGACACACAGGCAGATCAGGATCAACCAAAGACAGTTAGTGAACAAGAGCTTACCTTGTCTTCCACAGATATGAAGCTGGAACTGGAGCTAGAGCTTGGAGGTGCTCCAGAACCATTACAGACATCCTGTCTAGTGGCAGAGCCTTTGGGATCTTGGGGAAGGGGACTGGGTGAAACTGTGGACATAGTGGAGCCCATGTCCTTTAGCTCTGCAGATACACACTCATTTAAGGATGAAGGTGCTGTGCAATCTGACTATGCAGACCTGTGGCTTCACAACACTGAGCTGAAGTCCAACAATGGTGAATACACATCAATGTCCAACTCAAGCACAGCCACAGGCACTACTGTCATGGAGTGCATCAAGTCACCAGACAGCTCTTCCTCCTCCACAGAAACCCAAACCCAGGCCCTTGCCCAACCTTCAGAGACTAGGGCATCTAGTCCACCTCTCCCACCTGGAGACTTCAAACTTGGGTCACCTGAGAAGCTGGCCGGCCTGGCCTCACCATCAAGTGGCTATTCTAGCCAATCAGAGACTCCAACATCAACCTTGCCCTCATCTTCGGCAGCGTTCTTTCCAGGACCACTGTCTCCCTCAACTGGCAAGAGAAAGCCCAAAGTGCCCGAGAGGAAGTCTTCTCTCTCTTCCCTGCAGCACTTCCCCAGAGATGGAGCTTCCATTTCCTCTGGCTATAAGAGAGACCCAGACTTCCCACCTCCACCATCTCAACTTGATCTTAATGTTCTTCATGGTGGTTATGTCAGACACACGCTATCCCATCGGACACACCACATGCACACGCTCCACCACAGCAAACACAGAGTTGCAAATGTTTTAGCCACTGGAACAAAGTTGTTGGCCCCTGAGGCATCAAATACCAACCCACCACCCAGTTCAAACTCTGCTTTAACAATTCCCAGTTCCAATCTATTGGTAATAACTCCATCTGCTCTTCGTTCAGTGCAGCTCCATTCTATTAGTCAACCTACAGATAGTTCTACCACTGCAGACCAGGAAACAGCAAGCGGAGCAGAGACTGTAACAAGACCCAAATGTCCTCCTAGTGGTTCTACTCTGGCTCCACCGCCTATTAACACGAGGCCTCTCCCTCCGCGCAGGCCACCTCCTAGACCCCCGTGTCATGATCACACCTCCTCCCCTGAACACTCGCAACCACCTCCTCCTGGGCGCCACCCTGATGGGCCTCCATCCTATGAAAGCCTGCTACTCAGACAGGACCGCTATGGACCTGGAACCTTCTGGGCTATGACAGCCTTCAGAACCCGGATGGACCCATCATCAGATCTCTCCGAGGACAGCTCACCCCTGCATCGGCCTGTGCCACGTGCTCCCCATCCTTCGCCTGTGGATCTACACACGCATATCCACTCACACACAGAGTTCAGAGGGCTCACGCACTCAGCTCATGCACACCCTGAGTTTAGGGTTTTGGGGGAACGCTCATTCTCCCAGGATGATGATGATGATGAGGATGAGGAGGAGGAAGAGGAAGATCAGTTGAAAGAGCCACCAAGGGCTGCATGTTCCAGAGGCGGCATGCGATCGGACCACCCTCCACCCCCAGCATATGAATTTGCTGGGGTATCTCACTCAGACTCAGGGCCCTGGGCTAGTCCAGTCAAAGTGCCTGGTACCACAAAGGAGACATCGCATCCTTACCTAATCAGCGATGCAAGGAAAGGAGGATATGAAGAGCAGGAAGAAGAAGAGGAAGTGACATCAGGTGCTACCAGAAGTGCCCATCAGCAGCAGCCACAGGAGAGCAAAGATGACTCCACTACTCCTGACACTGAGGATTACTTCAGTAAAGGTAAGATAAATTATTCTGGCAGAATTAGTGCTCTTTTGTGAAGATTACAGAAAACACACATGCTGCATGCCAAGGTTTAAAGGATGGTTATTTCACCATCTGTATACTAAATGATCAGACAACCAGATGACATGTGATAGGGATGTCTTGTGCTACAGATTCCACACCAAGTGATAATTCGCTCTCCCCTCTGATGGATGACACCAAAGTGGATGAAGACATTATTATCACGTCACCCAACAAGACCCGCACGACTGAGGACCTGTTTGCCATGATACACAGGTGCTGTGAATTTTGCATTGGTGGTCAATCTGTTTGACTGTCTGTCTAAAGGCCAAGGCACACTAAACCCATACTAAATTAATTGTATTTGTCATATGTTAGTGGTGATCCAGCTATTTCAAAGTCTGCTGTATGTGTTTGTTAATTTGTCTCTCTTTGTATCTATTCATTCACTGTCTAAATCTTAATTACTGTCCTGTGATTTTCTTTTTCAGATCCAAGAGAAAGGTCTTGGGGCGTAAAGATTCGGGGGACTTAAACGCAAAGTCTCGTCTCTGCCCTGCAGCACCAGTAACTCCTGTCACCACCGCCATTATCCCGCCAGCTCCTCCTCTCAACATCCCAGCCCCATTATCCACTGCTGCCGGGTCACAACGAGCCCCTGTGCCAATCTACCGCAGCGCCAAGAAATCCAGCACGTCCAACGAGGAGTTTAAACTCCTGCTGCTGAAGAAAGGTAGCAGGTCTGATTCCAGCTACCGCATGTCAGCTACAGAGATTCTGAAGAGCCCTATCACCCCTAAAACCCCAGGGGACCCCCTTCAGGAAGGGGCCATTAGACAGGCTGAGGAGCTACCCTCTACACTCCAAGAGCCCCACATTTCTGGCTTGGAACCAATCCAGATACCAGGCCTTTTTCCCAGAGCCAACTCTGAGAGTTTTACCCCCAAAACCCTGCCTATGTCCGCTGCATCCCGACAGGGACGTTCTCGGATCCCCCCTGTAGCCAACAGCAGTCGATATAGTACACGCAGCCGCCTCTACACGGCCCCCATGCAAGCCATTTCCGAAGGGGAGACAGAGAACTCAGATGGGAGCCCCCATGATGACAGATCATCCTAAAACCACCTGAAGAGAGATGTCCTCTATTCTCTGTGTCCTACATTTCAAATGCCCCCCTCTACTTTTCTAATCTTGGATAGGTGTCTCATCAAGGCCAACAGTGTAATTTTTCCAACACACAAAATCTGACTGTTTCTAAAATGCACCCAGTTTTGGATCTACTATTCTAATGAAGGGTGTCAGACAGAGTGCTGTGAGATACTGAATCATAAAGGGATGATTATGAAAACTTTGAGGATATACCTAAATACTGTATTATCAAAAGAATAGCTCCCTCATAGTTAAAAGAGCCAGACTTCAGACCTATTTTGATTGAACTGTCTTTTTAAAAAAAAATCTAAAGAAAAAAAACAGTCCCAAATGTTTGAAATTATGATAAGAAAATAAATTTTGTGGAGTACGGACAACGTGCGTGTGCATGAACGAGCACATGCAACATCCACTGATATTTCTACTACTTGTGTTTTGAATGGCGTGGGTGCGTGTGTGTCGCTGAGGAACTGCTTTCTTAATAAAATTAAAAATTCTTATGAAATTTAATATTCTTTAAACTTTTGGTGCCCAAAGCATTGGCCAGACTTCCCAGAGTCCATCCTCAATATTCCTGCCAACAAGCAAGGGTTGTTTCCTTGTGGAAGTTACTAACAACACAGCACCAACGTATCTATTATATTTCCATCTGCAGACCTGGCATAGAGAATATATCACACAGAGCCAATCATATATTTCTTCACATTAATTATATCCAAAAAGATAACATGATGCATGTATTTTTGTAAAACTGCGCCTCAGAACATGATGATAAAGTTTCACCATGTTGCATGACCCTATATGGAAACATCCCCTGGATCCTGGTTTCTGTCGACATTTTTGTGGTTCCTTTGTATTATAAGAATGATTAATCTTTCACTGTGAAAGGTTTTAGTGACATTTGTATTACATTGCCAGTGAACTAAATTGATTTGTCTTGGATTTGAGTGTCTAACAAGAAGGAGCAAGGGCTTGCGCCTAGATGGGGCCCATTTGTCAAGATAGAGGCTAATTTTGGACAATCGCACAGTGGCCTTTCTCTACTAGAGGTGGGTGTAAGCGGGGCATTTATAAGTCCCTGCACATACACATGGACCTGCGCCATGTTCCACCAGAATTCAATCACATACGTACTTAAACCCAACCTTGAAATCTAGTATGTTTAGACTGATGAAAGCTTTTCCAGCTGCTGGCCAGTCTTGCTGTGCTGACTTGAAGTGGAAAAGGTGCATTTCAAAGCAGTTTTAAATTAGATACCATTGAGTGCAGACGGTGAAAATGCTTTAGAGGGTCCTCAATCGGTTTGACTAGAGGTTTAATTTGGAAAGCATTTCCAAGAACCAACCTCGCTTTTGCACTTCATGATTCTTCAAGAATATTCCTTGAAAAAGAAAAAAATATATCTTATAATGAAATTGCATATGTATATTTGTACTGAATATAAAAAGTCATATCTATATAAAACAACAAGCAGAAATTTTATAGGGAATCAACCTGAGTGTAGCATAGAAGAACAGGTCTCACTGATAACATCACACATGACTCTTAACAATGTACACTGTTCTCCTCTCCTTGTTGCCTCTCCTTCATTTGCACTGACCCAGTAGCATTAGACAGGTGAAAGCTCAACCCAGTAGCTGGTGTACGCCGTTTTGTCTTACCCTCCACACTTCATATCACAAAGCCTGAAAGAGAGGAGGCAAGAGGAGGAAAGGACTACACACCACCACGATATAACAGTCAGCAATGCATCCATTGCATGGCTGCAGCCTTTTCTACCCAACACTGGGATCAGAGCATATTCTCATTCTTCCAATAGATGTTACACATGCAGAGCATCTAGAGTGTTACAGACTATCATCAGTGGAAAGTTTGAACTCTCACCTGCCTATCACAGCAAACACAACACATATACTTCTTACATTCAGAGACCGTACTTCAGTAGAAACCATTCACTGTATTCTGTGAATACCTCAGCAAGCATATTACTGTTTTATTGTAAATGCTACAGATAGATATAGATAGATAGATAGATAGATAGATAGATAGATAGATAGATAGGTAGATAGATAGATGACAAAACCACAACTGTTTGATACTCAGCGAATCTGAATTGCAGAACTGACACTGTGTAAGATGGAGAGGGTAAAAAGCTGTGAAATGACTACTAGAATTTTACATCTATCATACCCGTATTGCTGAAGCGCACTTGTTCCTGTTCATTGTTTTATTTGTTGTGTTTTCTATCGCATGCAATAAGTAAAGAAAAAAAAGAAGAAGAAAAGAAAAGGACACCACCATATCATTATTTTTATCTGAGGGATGTCTCCATACCACGAGAAAGAGATTTTGTATTTTCCGTTCAAAATGTTCAAGTTCAATAGTGTGTTCTATAGATGTACAAAACTGTCTGGCTAATTCTGTTCTGTATAGTCGTGATCACAAACAGGGGTTTATCTTGTACTGTATATCTACTCACTGGACAATCATACGTAAAAAGAGACTGTAAAGAAAATGATATAGAATCTGTCGGGATGGAGAATCTGAACACTTTTGGTGCTGGGTCCTAGTCTTGCTGGAGCTGCGGAAATTGGGAGTGAGAGAAATATTTTCCAGGAGAAACTGCTGATTCCGTTTTGGACAAGCCGCTTTGGATAAATATGTGCAAATTAAAAAAAAAAATGGAGAGAAAAAATATTCATTTATAGACCCAAAAACAAGTTTGATCTGATTGAAGAATCATTGTCTTTACTTTTGACTTATAACAGAATTTTTTGATTCTCACAAAACATTACTAACTAAAAAAAAGGCTGATACGGTATTACATGAAAATGCAATGTGACTGTGAAATGCTATTTAAAAGTTACTCAAAAGTATTTGACTATTTGTTTAGTGTGATTTTTCTGTACTGCACCTGGCATTGATGCTATAGAGGTATTTTAAGACTGTTTCCTTTATTTGTAAAAGCAGTGGATAGATGATTGACGGACACAATTTGATTGGAAAGACAAACTGTGAGGTTGCCATGCAGACTCTCATTAACATTCATCCAGCCGTCTCAAACCTCAGTCCTCAATAGCTTGGGAACAAAACAAGAATCTATGACTTCTATAGATTCTTGGTCCCAACTTGTTTTTAAATGTCTGCACACAATTTTGGTCTAAAGAGAAGTGTGACAACAACCACTGGATGATTTTTCTCAAAGGTGTACAGAATGGATTAACACTAAACAGACTTTAAAATATGTGACGGAGAACTGAAAAAAATACAGACATTGAAGACACAGTGTAACTATCTATTTAAAAGAGGCTCCATGTTTAAAACTAGCTAGGACTTAACAGATTTGAATCACTTTTGTATTTTTGTATAAACCTGTAAATACGTTTTTAAAGAAAAAATGTTTCAAATTCTTTCTTTTGTAAAATAAATCAATAAAATGATAAAAAGAAAAAAGTTTTTTTTTTTTTTTTCAAAGTTTACATGATTATTTCCAAGCCTTTGTATATTTTGGAGCTGTGCAACACCTTCAGTCTTGTATTTATTTTTTGGGGTGGCAGGGGGGTTACAACATTGTGAAAATTCCATTATTATTATTCTATATCTAATTCATTTTAACAGCTCATCAGGCTGCTTAGTAACTGTGCATAGAAAAAAAGCCAATAAATGTGATTGCGTTGAAATGGAAGGCCTTTTGTGTGACACTTCATTTCCTCCCCATCAGAACAAAGTGCACTGAGAGAATCTCTCCACTGGATGGCAGTGTTTTAATGTTTTTAAATTTCAGACTATTTCTCCTTGAACTGAAGCTGCTGGTCAAATTCTGTCTCCAAAGGATTGAACAGAATCCAACTCAGGTTCATTCTGGTTGAACTGACAAATATTGTCAACAGAAAAATGGGGTTATTTCATAATTATGACTTTTAAACAAGACAGTAGGCTTGAGTTGAGACAGACTGAATGAGGGGCTGAGACTGGACTTCAAACTTATCTTACTTTATTTAACTCTATGCGTTAAATGGCATTGGTCTTATATCAAGTAGGGGTGTGGAAAAATTGTCAAAAGCATTGTATCGCAATATTTTGCATGGTAAAACACCAACAAAGTTATCACTTTTTTATTATAGAAATAATTAATATTGCTAATGCAAATGGAACTTTCGATAGCCTACTATAAATATAAAGTTAATTAATTTTACAGTTCACTACATACATTTTTTCCATAATAAAAATGATTGAGGTGAGATCAACAGACTAAAAAACATTATTTTATTTAATAAAACAGATGTTGACAATGTTATTATTATTATATAATTATTATTATAAGTTATATTAATCATTTGAGGTTGAAAAAAGGTAATAAATCACAATATGTTATCGCAATAGTCAGCATATTGTAAAATGTTTAAAATCACAATAATAACAATTATCATGACTTACGTATCATGATTAAATTGTATTCTAGGGCCTCTAGTGATTCCCACCCCTAGTATCAGCTGTGTGGAAAACATTTAAATGTCAATTCTTTTTAATGTTAATCAGAAACCACACATGAACTGCAACTGACTTGCATTGCGCCAAGACTTGTGACCTGATTTAAACTGGCCCTGAGGGACATGACACCTGACTTGGACTTGTTTTGACACGACTTGAGACTTGGACTTAAAAAGAGTAGTTTGACAAACAAAAATCTTAATTCAAGTACAAGCTTCTCAACTGCATTTTCCAGTCTTCCTTTGCTCACAGCAGTTTCACACTAATGTGATGACATAAGAGCTATCTTGTCAACCGAGCAACACTACCCCTGCACTTCAGTAAGTGGACGATAATTTATGATAAACATAACTGCATTTTTTTCCAAGAAATAATGAAGTTAAAAACACTTTTGCTTGCCTGTAAATATTATACCCAGTAGGTGTTTTTCCAGGGCTGTCAGCCGTAACCATGTTGGCAGCTGTCTCCAAGCAAGTCATGAGCAGACTACCAGCAACTAACCAAGGGACCTATGAAAGAGGGAAGAGTCTTTAAGTCAGTTACAGTGTTTGAATTTTGCATTGGTGCCAGACTTTGGTGACACTTCTTTTGAAGTTAACTGGGCAGGCACGGCAAGACCCACTATAAGGTATATCTGAGCTGGTTCACCTTTGACTTAAAAATGTAGCCACAAAACAGAAAACACACATTATGTGATGCTGACTGACGTTCATAATCTAAATGTGCTTATTTGTTTTCTTGTTATAAGTCTCCAAACAGATCATGGCTCAGTTTAGCTACTGCATCTCAAGGCCCTGTCAGGTACAAAATAGGCTACATGTATCAATAACTAGCCAAACTCCAAACTATTGATATATTAGATATTAAATAATATTCAGGAGGGCTAACGTTACGTATTGTTTTCTATTATTGTCAGGAGGTGGCGCCACTCGCCAAACTATTATAAATCTGAACTGTCATCACTTACAGGCCTGTAGCTGTCATTTTGTTCGTTTATTAACTGAGTTAGCATTTACGTTTTGTTTAGCAAACGTTAGCTAGCAATAACTGTTGAGACACCCTACATTAATTTGGACCGGAAACGTAAGAAAGCAATAACCTTTAATAGTGAGTTTAATTGTAACTAACTAACAAACTAACAAACTAACTAACTAACTAACTAACTAACTAATGCCCATGTTTAATGGGTTTGTTGTGTATAAGTTGGACTTACTCTGGTTGGAGTTGGGGACAAGGACCGATGTCTTTGAAACTGCTCCAATCTCCTTTTATTTGCGTGAACATACTGCTAGCCGTTAGCATTAGCAATCGGCTAAAACTCAGGTGTCCCTCCAAAACAAGCTCGACTGTTACATCATCTAATGACAGAGGTTCCTATTGACACAATATGCTGATTGACATAGTTAATATTATAATATTAAAATATCGAATTTACGAGATACTGTCATCAAGAGTGTACAACACCAGCAGTAGTGGAAAATAAGTACATTTACTCGAGTACAGTAAGTACAGTTTTGGGTAGGGCTGCACAATATGTGGAAAATACATGAGGTATTGGATAGTGTGAAATATCACGATATCATATTACTCGCGATAAATTAACATTAAAGGTTACTCAGTTCTGCCTTTCTGTTGCTGTCAGTATACTGCTAAAACATAACAACCTGCTTGTTGAATTAAAAAAATGTATAGAAAAAATATTTCCAGCATTGAGCAAGTTAACTGAACATTAAAGGCAAAAAAAGACTAATAAAAAAATAAAATAAAAAAATGATAGCCATTTTAAGCACAGTTTTGTACTGATACCATAGACTGTATAGACTGATACGCTCTCTCTCAGTTAACTAATTCCACAGTGCAATAAAGCATTCTTTGGCATTTTTTATTTTTTTTATTTATTTTTTGTGCAAGTTGAAGTAACGATACGAAAAAGATATATTGTGCTGCCCTAACTTGGGTGTACCACTATATTTATGAGGCAAATCTTGTAGTTTTTGCTCCCCTATGCATTTGGTATCTTTCAATACAATACAAAATATGCAACATTAAAGTAATGAACACATTAATACATAAATATAGTAACACCAAGCTTATGTATGACTGCAAAATTGGCTATTCAGCATGAGTACTTTAAGTTTTGGTACTTTCAACAACCTGTATTTTGATGCTTATAGTTTTGTAGTTTTACTTAAGAGTCACTGTACACAATATTTAGAGCATGAATATAGCAGCAAAAAATGATTTACTATATAAAGATATAGCGGAGAAATAGCATCCTGAGCAGAGAATGAAGTCACACTCTCATGTGTGTTGTAATCCTATATTTTTTAAATTTAACCCTCATCAATCTCATTTAAAAGCAAAAAGTTAAGTTTAAGTAGACTGTCTATTGACCTATTACAAGTTATACTAAATAGATAGGCTGGACCAGAGTCTTATGGCTGACCAGCAGGTTTCCTAAGAGCTACACATACTATTTAGTTAACATTGTTTATCACATAAATAATTGTAAGTATGTGGTGGGTCATAAGAGCTTTTAATGGGGAGAACTATGCTGTGATTGTAGCTGACTTTTCAACCAGGAAATGAGCCATATATGTCATTAATATATACATATGACATAAACCCATTCTTAAAGAGCCCAAAACATCAGTCATAATTAGCCTGTTTATTCTGAGTGCTGCTGGTGAGCTATTTGAACTGGCTGATCTTTGGAACAATGATCCCTATTGGACTGTCACTTTCCTTAAGTAAGATGTCCATGATCCTTTGACCCCACAACCCCCATACCCTCAAGATACACACACACACACACACAGAACCCGCCAAAATTATAAGGACATGAACCTTTGCGAGTGCTCTTGAACGATTTTTTACTTTTGAATATATGTATTAACTTCCTTAACTACTCGTCTCTCCTTATACCCTAATTATGTCATCACTGTGGGAATCCCTTTGACTGACTCGGCCAGTAGTTCACAATCTGGTGGCTGGGACCCTCTGAGGAGTCACAAGAAAAAAACTGAGGGACTCTTGAGATGATTAACAAGAAAAGGCAAAGTTTGTTCTAAACTTTGCCTTTTTTCCTCATGAATTACTGGATTTTTTACTCAGGCATCTAAAAATAAAACCAGTAATAAAAACCTCTCTGAGATCATAACTCTTAAACAGATGCAACTAATGATGATGGATAGAAATTCCTTTGTTTCAAGGGGTCAAAAGTCACTGGACACGGCTATTAAAAAAACTGGTGGCTACCATGGTGGCCTTGTGCTGTGGTCTCAAACACTATGGTTATGTAAACAAATGTTTAATTGTGTGAATGCATATCAAACATATTTAACAAACATTTTTTTGTTGATCATACAGTAAAAAGTTGTATACATACACATGAAAGGCTGCAGAGCGATTAGATGACAAGGCATAAAAAATATACATAGTTGGTTATTGTGCAGTCCGTCTATGTTGTAGTAGCCTAATGAACACAACATGCTAATGATGTAAAACATCTTCTACAAAAACAACCCCTACTAAAACCTGAGTTTCACATTAAAGCAAGACGGTTTCAAGTACAACTTGTTACCACTACAGGAGAGCAACAGTGTGAAATGCAGCTACAACACACACATGATTTGGTTTGAAAATGGTTCTGAAATGTTCAGAAAATGAGTATTTCTGCCATCCAACAACAGATAAATACTTTGAGACGTGTGAATAATTACTCAGACACAGCATCGTCCTGTAGGTAGTTATTTGATGGTGCACACAAAAACTATTTCAGGCAGAAAAACATTTGATTACACTTACGCTTGATACAGGTTGATACACTTTGTTACAGTACAAAATGATATCAAAAGACAACCTTTTGGCTTAACTTTATACAAAACAGTTTCCGATCATGTGCTCTCTCAGGAGCACTCTGTACAGCACTCAGCTAGACAGTCTTCATTTAAACATCAAAGTATTCCAGTCATTTTAATGTGTATATCTCATGTGTGTGTGTGTGTGTGTGTGTGTGTGTGTGTGTGTGTGTGTGGGTATGACTGTCACAAAACAGACAAATAAAACAAAACTCTTAAGTAACTGATCTTCAAAGTTCCATCATTTAAGTGGTGCCGACTCTGTAACATTAATATATGACCTTTGCCCAAAAAATACTGAAGTGTTTGAGGACAAAAATCATTTGTGTAATGACTGACTTCAGGAAACAAGACAACTTCTCCAGCTTTTTGGAATGAAACCATCCAACACTTCTCATTCACGTAACTGCGGCACTCCTGTTTATTACCTGTTAGTAATAATGCTTGTATGTACTCATACATTCACCGGCTTGCATAAACTAAGTCTGACAGCCTGGAACAGACGCAGTCATTCAGAAACTTTATTGCATTGTTAGAAATGATGCAGTGAGGAGTTCACTGCCAGTACCTGAACTAACTTTCCCAATCTTGAATGGAGAGCGTCCATCCTGAAAATCTGAAAAGAATACTTTAACAGCTGGATATCTGAAGAGATAAAGCTGCAAAGCCTACAGCATATAACTGAATGTTTGATAAATGATGGTCTCCAGTTGTTCATAAAAAGGCAAAAAGACACAAACATGAACACAAATCATGCCTATGCTCAGATATCTGATGCTAATTACACTTTTTCAAATGATGGATTCATGTACTGTGCATCTGTTTTGATGTGAAAGCAAACTGGCGTCTGTAAATTAAAAATTAAATGTGTTCAGATCAGGGCCGTAGCCAGGATTTCAAAAATACTGAGGTCAATGGTCCCCTGGTGCACAACACACCACCCTCAAAATTTGACGAGAAATCAGTAAAAAGATCTGAAATGTTTTTAATTCGCTTTATTATACTGGTTGTAATTTTTATTTCCCGGCATGACGACATGTCTAAATGCTGTTTCAAAACCTTACAAGAATAAAAATCTATTTGTTGGATAAAAAGTAGTAAAATTTAAACAGCTTGATCCCAAAAATACTGAAATCATGTGTGAGTTTGTTTTCTTTAACTCCCTGCAAGTTGCTGAAACCCCCAGTTCACAAAAAATAAATAAATATAGAGGATTTGACCTCAGTGTCCTCAATGGTAGCTACGACCCTGGTTCAGGTGGATTTACACTGCACTACATCCCTGTAGAATATAAAGAGAGTGCCTTTGTCCTCTATTGTTTGGTCTGTTTCAGCTTCTCGATGTGATGACAGAGTTTGAGCGCCGGGCCCAGCTTCAGTCCCATGTACTTCATAATGACATCACTGCGCAGCAGCATCAGAGCCTTGCCATCAATCTCCTGCAGAGAGTGAAGAGCACGCTGTCAGCGGAAGGCCACATTACAAACACTTCCTCTCAGAACAATTTGATCAGAATGACAATGACTTGATTAAGGCGCTGAATGGTGGAAATTCCAGTCTGATATTCTCCTGAGCGCAGAGACTGAAAGCTCAGGGAGAGTTATTTAAGAAAGTGACCACAGGATACAGAGCAGAGAGTGAAAACCAGTGCAGACTGTTGACCTTTAAAAGATATACTATGCAGGAGTTTCCTAAAAAAACAGCATATAGACTGATACAGACGTAATCCCTCTCAGTAATAACTTACGACCCACTGGAAGTGTGTCTGTATTCCTTTGCAGAGACTCTGCCCTTTGCAGAAAAATGGGTGTGTACCCCCACAGCACTCAGGTGAGGTCAGGGCTTTATAAAAAGGTAGCAACCAGGTGCCAGACCGGAGAGCAGCATGTGTCCTTAAGACACAGCGCAGAAAAAAGTGTCACTTTTGCTGACAATCCTGCATAGTTTGATTTTAAACAGGAGAAGGAAATCATATTTTTTTAGGGTGGCATATTCGGTCTGATTTAAAGGTGACACACCTATCGAGATTTGCACTAATGATAATTTTATGATGATGACTTTTGTCTGGCAATTTTATTAATTTATTGTATATTACTGAATTGTTTGACTTTATGGTCGATGGATACATCACTGCCTGTCTTTTTAACAGTGTCCTATAAGGTGTGATTGAGTGCTTTGAAAGGCACCTTCAAATAAACTGCATTATCATTATTAATATTAGTAGTAGTATTAGTAGTAGACAGTTCATATAAATGAAATACTCACATGTTTCCTGAACAGTTCGACATGCGGCCCAAGAGTATGAGGATCAGCTTCTTGGACAAACCGCATGACATCATCAACTGACCAGGAAGAAGCATCATTCCCTGAACCCTCCTTGTCCTGTTTCACGTGGTCTGGGCCTGTTGTTGAACTTGTAGCTGTAGAGTGTGAGAACCAAAAGAAAGCAAACCAAACCAGATCAAACACTGTACCATCTGCTTATGATTTTATTTATCAGTGTTAGGGTCCACAAGGGTCGATTCTCGGTCCTCTGTTATTTAATCTTTACATCAGTCTGCTATAGGGCCACTTCAAAGTCCCTTCTTTATGCCTCCTTTGTATTTTTTCACAGAACCAAACAACGACGGCACCATGCCACTCAGTGTGTGATTGTACACTGCATCCCAGCATCCCGCAATCAAAAGAGGCGTGACAGGCGTGATATGTAACAGCACAGCGTCAGCGCTTTGTAAACAACGACAATTATTTACCGTCCCTGTTATATGGCGGCTGATCTCGTCCTGTGCTCGGAGGGTAATGAGCATCTCGGTCTGATTGTTCTCCCAATTTGCAGACATTTCCAGCCACTGTTCTTCATCTTTGAGTTAGCCGCTAACTACTAACAGCAGCTTTTTAAATCTCCCACGTTGGGTCGTCAACATAATATATAATCAAAACGTCACACCCATTCCACCCATGGTCATGGTTTACGTTTTACACAGACCTCATTTCAGAGCTGTTTCTACCTCTGCTCCTGGCTCAAAGGCGAGACAACTCTGTCTCCCTTTCCGTGATCGTACCTTACATACAGAACAACACAGCTGCATAACGCCACGATATACCCACCTTGAACAGGCAGCGTAAATGGGGCTTGTGTGTCAGCCCTTTGACAGTCTGCTCCCACCCCCACCCCCCTGTGACCCTGAGTAGGATGAGCAGTTACCAACAATGAATTCTGTGTGCTTTTGTTTGATCTATTGTTTATATTGTTTTCGTCTGTGTGCTTTTTCCCATCTGCCGTTATTGTTTTTATCATTTGTTTTTTGTGCTTCTACCTGAGTTTTCTGTAATTGCCTGTCTTGCCTTACAGTTGATGAAACCTTGGCTGAAAAATGTTGAGCAGAGGGGCATTATCTAAAATAATCCAGTTTCAGGATGCAAACTTGACGATATTTTCAAATGTAAAACTGACTATTTCATAATTGTTTGACAAAATTTCGACAATTAGATCTGTGTGTCTGTGTGTGTATTTAAACCTACCCTCCACTCGTCTGGGTGGACACACTTGGCCAAGTTCGGTGGGGTTGGAGCTGACGCGTCGTAGGGGTGGCGGTGTGTTTGTGTGTCCAGGGTAATATGTCCGCTCTTTCTTTGCTGCTCTGTAGTCTGAAGTGGTGTGAGGAGGGCGCGTGTTGGGAGCTGGATCCTTTTTGGACTCGTCATTGGGCAGGCCGTTCTCAGTGTGCGACAGTGGTTCTGTTTCAAGACAGGTTGAAAGAGATACTGTCAGGACCGTGTGAACACAAATAGCAGGGTTCATACAGAATTTACATGACTTTTCCACATCTCTGAGGCAAATTTTCATGACCATACATTCTTTGATATATCTGTGTTTACCTAAAAAGTAAGAGTAAAAATTTCAAGTCAGGAGCCAGTCCAAAATTATATATAAGCGCTTGCATTCACCACATGCAAATGTGGCAGCTATCTGGCTGTCGGGGAAACCATGGGCTGAAAGAGCTGGCTTGTGTCTTCATATGACCTGTAGGAATACTGACGAATACCAGCTTTCACACCCCTAGAAACTCTGCATTTAGAGCTTTGTTTCTGGACACGAGGGAAGCACTGCAGCTGGCAGCAGGTGTCTCATTGGTCACTGGGGTGAAAAAGCAGGTAATGGGAGTTGATATGTGTGCAGCAGCAGCAACAGCATGGCTAGCCAGCGCTGCCTCTCAAATGCTCGAGATGTCAAACATTTAACTACACAGTCCACATTTTGCACGTCCGGGGTCCTGGTCTTTCTCAAACCATGCCTTGTACTTGTCCAAGTGAAGCCAGAAAATATTATATCAGCATTTTCCTGGCATTGCACAAACTTACATCCTGTCAAAGTACAAGCTGCAACTTAGGTCAGAGTCTGTCGTTATCCACGCAGAGAACACCAGCAAGCGACCTGATATAGATTTTTCCCTGTTGATCTTAACTGAACCACATACTCTATTTACTATTTCTTGTGTATCTGTGAAGCAAATTTCCATTACTTTTCTAAAACTTTCTGGGTTTATTTATTTTTCCAAAACTTCTCCAGGCCTGGAAATTTCAATTGTCAAATTCCATAACTTTTCCAGATTTTTCATGACCAAACCCTGAACAAAAAA
Organism: Epinephelus moara; assembly: GCF_006386435.1. Taxonomy (NCBI): domain Eukaryota; kingdom Metazoa; phylum Chordata; class Actinopteri; order Perciformes; family Serranidae; genus Epinephelus; species Epinephelus moara. Next base: position 35,541,930 of record NC_065506.1, read on the forward strand.
ACAACAAAAAAACAGCACTGTGCTGGACCATGCGCCTAGCTATAAAGTGACTGAAGTTTGTGAGAAAGTCAGAAAATCCTCATCAAGTCCCATCTATTATTGTTAAATAATAAAATTCCAGAATCCACAAATCAATCTACATCCGCACAAAAAAGAACACGATCATCCTGGGAACATGGATAACAGAACACCACTGTGCAACTGTGAATTATAAAACAGGCTAATGGAGGTGGGACTTTAAAATAATGTGACAATCTCAGTGGCTAATTGAGTTTTTTAAATGTCTGATCTGAGGTAAAAAACTGATTCACTAAAAAGATATTGAAGGATAACGCTGGCATTTTTCAAACTGGACCCTTTTTCCTTGTGTGAATTGGTCAAAGAGCCTTATATGAACAACACTTTTTGAAACTGGTTCAGTATTGAGTGAGCCAGCAGTAACAAGGCTGTAATGGAAGCACACGGGGCAAATGAACAAAGCAAAATGGGGCTTTTGAATTTGACTGGGGCCTGTATTTATGTAAGCTGGAGTATATGCATGAAGAGCAGACGAGGAGAGAGACAGGAATACTATATGAAATTCAAAAATTGTTGTTCACATCAGTGTCTTTGACCAATCCAGCTTAAAAAATGCTGACGTTATCCTTTAAGTCTTAAATAAAGGCTGGTAGTGCACATGCTTGATTGACAGCTGTATCAGAATGATGGTTCCTGCTTGCATTTGCTACCTCAGCCCAAACCAGGCTTCCCCCTGTTTATCCAAATTTGTATTTAACAGTCAAACACACTCACATCCAGGGTTTTCTACAGTCTATGGGCCAGAGGTTTGTTTGGAACAAATGTAAGAATGGGATAATCAGTATTAGCAATCACATTTAATTGTATAATGATGTTATTGCTCATAGTAAGTGAGCTCTTCATTTCCTCCTGTTACACTTACTCTGTCCACACATTTTCCCACCTGACTTGGTCCTGTTGTAGAAGCGCGTGTTGTTGCTGAAGGAGCTGAACGGCTGCGAGCTGAACAGACTGTCGCTCTCTAGATGCTGGCACATGTTCTCCAGGAACCGCAGCACAGAAGACGTACTGGAGGCCGAGGGCAGCTTCACGTAGCGGATACCATGCTCTGACCGTACTGGGGGGTACAACACAAACAAGCCATTAGTCTGTGTGTATGTTCACACACACACACACACACACACACACACACACACACACACACACACACACACTGTATGCATTCACAGCTTAAGAAAAACAGCAGATGGTTTAGGGGTACCTCCCTCCCTTTATAAGCACAAACCCACCTTTTTCACCCTATCACACACACTGCGCTGCACCCCCCCACCCAAGCCAAGCCTGCACAAATCCACAAATTAAACCCCCCTCCTCACCCAACCTCACCCACAGACCTTCCCAGCCCCCCAAGGGAGACCCAATCCCAGCATCCCAAACCAGGTTAGACGCACATGTCATATCTGATTACCGACACAGTGCTCACATCAGCTGCTGCTACAGGCACTGTCTTTTATTCCTCCCCTCTTTCTCTGGACACACACATGCAAGATGCATGACCCATGAGTGTGTGCTCAAACCAATTTTACCCGGCTAATTGCCTATCCAGGCTTTATGGTGCTAGGACGACTTAAAATTTATTCAGGACTGCTTTTAAAGAAGTGACTTTTAAAGGAATAGTTCAACGTTTGCTTCCTTGCCAAGAGTTCTCTCTTATATCTGTAAGACAAATATGAAGCTACTACCAGCAGCTGGTTAGCTTAGCCTAGCGTAAAGACTGGAAAGAGGTGGAAACAGCTAGCCTAGCTCTAGTAACAAAATTTGCCAACCAGCACCTCTACAGCTGGCTGAAGTGGAATTTATACTTCTGTAGACATGTACCCTGCGCTGTAGCCTGATGTGCACCTCCCCAGAAATGTAGCCACAGATTGCGGCAACGCAGACCACCCGTTTATTTGTTTATTTTTGTGAACTGAAAACCATTTCCCTCATGGGAAACAAAGCTTTTATCTTTTATATTTCACAGAAGAAACAATATCGCCCCCACAAAATAGAACTTAAACTCTTGTGTGTGATTTATGCACTTGCTTAGCGGCATCATGTGATTACAGGAAAATCTGCTAGCTGCTAGGCTAATTTATGCAATGTAAAATGTCATAGGCTTTTGCTAATATCATTAGCATGCAGTGTTTGTGGGGAAAACGTGTCTAGCAAAGGACTAATCTTTTGTCTGTGGATCTTGTGAGTTGTAATGGAGCTGAATATTTGACTTTTGTTTAATGTTGTCGCTATTAAGCCATGTTTGATGTGTGTTTGAGGTGTGTTAGTTAAATTAAACTTTACAGCACTTCACAGGAACTCAACACAGTGGCATAGAAACTCCACTGCGAACAAACATTTGGAAGTGTGATTGCAGAGTGATGCAGACACACAACTGCACAAGTATAAATGCTCACAATGGCATAGGTCATTAAAGTAAAATGATATAAACTGAAGTGTAATTGAGTGTTCGGACTATTTCTTAGCCAGGCAACTAGTGGAGGCTTCAGGAAGTCACTGCTCTCTGCCAAAAGGAGCTGGTAGCTGATTTTCGTTACCTTTGGACAGAGTCAGGCTTGCTGTGTCCTCATGTTTCCAGTCTTAAAGCTAAGCTAAGCTAGGGGATAACTCTGGGCAAGAAAGCATAAGTGAATTTTCCAAAATGTTTCATTATTCTTTTAACAGTACATATGTAGCCTATGTGGTCTAACTTCCACTGATGTAGTGTTAGTGTAAAAACAATTTGTTGATAAATCAGTATTGACAAACAAATAATGTATCCACAATTTTGCAAACAGTTTAGTCATTTTGAAGCAAAATTCATTCACTTCCTAAATAACTAAACATGATTTCCAAACAAATACAACATGCTTCCTAATATGAGGATTTGCTAAATTTCTCTTTTATATCATTTCATATTGACTTAAAATAAGTTTCTACGTGAGGGAATATCCTGTGGTGTTCACTGCATTTACCTCTGATGACTTCTCCTCCTGTATGAGACTGGCTCTGTAGGAACGACAGCATCACAGAGGGCTGGTACGTACAGTCCACACAGGCCTGAACAGCCTGCTGGAGCACTGCGTTGACTGGAGCCGGACCAAAGTGGTCGGGGAGCTGCTGCACTAGTTTTCTGTCCAGGTGCGGGCCATAGTCGCCGTGTTTGTTCACATAGACACACACTGGAATGACACAAAGAGAGGGTAATTGTTGGCGAAAAGGAACCAACCTGAACACTGTTACGTCCGACCATACATCCATGAGTACACATTCAGGCGTCAGACTCAGTTGTATCTGTTATCCAATTTACCTGTGCAAACTACATTTGAGCTGTTGCTGTGGTTGTTGTCTGCTGAGACGTGTCCAGAGCTCAGTCTGGTCTCTGGAGGTGGAGCTGTAACTGCAGGTGTCCCCAGGGATTGCACCACCCGAGGCTTCCTCTGGAGCAAAAAACAAACAAACCCGTTCTCATTAACTCTCTGTAACCCACAAAGGCTGCTGGTTAATGATTTATTAAAGGTGTGTTTTAACTCTTTCACTGCTACACATGAACAACACTGCGGCGCATACAGCAGTCTCTAAAGCAAAGCTGTTCTCCTCATTTATCGTGAATAAACATCCCCAAACTCCTCCCCTCCCGTTAGCGCTCCACCTCTGACCTCGTCTCCTCTTTATCAAAATCATTTCAGCCATAATACATATAAACTTAAAATGACAGGGTCACTGGACCGCAGCATAACAGATTACAGCTCTTGTGACATCTCACCTTGCTCCTGGGCTTGGGCCCTCTCTTCTTGTGTGGTCTGGGGGCCAGTGGAGCCTCAGAGCTCGTTCTGGCAGGGCTCTGTGATGCTCCATTTACTGCTGCTGCTGCCGCTGCTGCCTCAGCCGCTGCCTTCAACAAAGCAATAGTCTGGGATTTTGGACGACGACCTCGGACACCCTTGCGCACAGGGAGGGGTGGCAAGGGGTTGGGCAGTCTGTATGAGGTCTGCATGGAGGAGGAGTTGGAAGAGGAGCGACGTGCAGTGAGGGAGGTTGAGGAGGAAGAAACAGGAGCGAGGAGCGCACCAGGGAGGGTAACTGGAAAAAATGAGATATGGGAGGAAGAAAGAGAAACAGAAGGAAGAAGAAAGATAAAAAATATATTCTTCCTTTTCTCTAATCCACATGTTGGATTACTCTGGACTAAATATTCTCACAGAGGCAGATAGCATGGCATTATTTTTAAGAAAATAAACTCCAAATCTGCAGCAAAAAAATATCATTGTGCAAGCACACAGAATAAGCTTTGCCCTCTGTCCAAACACAGAGGCTTCAAACAAAGACATGTGCAGAGAATCAACTTTGCTGTATGTCCTTGAGGCGAGGCATGGCCTGCATTATTAGAAATGTCACGTTTAAACCCTACAGACAGTGTTTGCCCCTTTTTCCATGAAGGCAGAAGGAATTTGGGAGGAAAGACAAAAGACAGAGGGAAAAAGGAATAACTGAGTGGCCCTGCAGAGGAGATTTGTTTTGATTTCGCAGAGTCCCCTGAGATTGGCAGGTCCTTTGTATTTCGCCCCTCCCTCTGCTGAAATCAGAGTCAAAAGTCACGAGTCCCCAGAGACCCGCCGGCTAGATGATTCCTTAAAGCTTCTGCTTTCAGCAACACAACAAAAATGGTGATTGTGGAGATACAATTTTAACTGTTTTCCATATGCAACACCAGATATTAGATTACTGAGGCTGCTGTCAAACGCATGACTCCAACTTAAAAATAAAGCCAATGAAACATAACAAAAATCTAGATAACTATATAATACTGAAATATAATAAACGCTGAATTAAGCAGTGTGTGGCCTGTATTGTGAATTTAATTTTTGATGGCTTAAATAGTCTGTTAGTAAATCCTCTTAATGTAATTATGCTACTAAAAACCTTTTTCAAATGTCAACAGACGGGATTTATTCAAAATGCCTTCCAAAACATGACTCTGGCGCTGTGCTGTCTTCTATTCTGACTCATCAGTTGATCTGCACACAGACATTGATATACTAGAGTGTATGTTGGCAGATAGTGTGAAATTGTCAATATTAGAAATACCGTTCTGGCCTATTTATAAATGTAAAAAACTGAGGTATCTGTGCGTTTTAAATAGGTGCTATAGTTGAACCAAGACACTCAAAGTCATTTTATTTGTCTGGGTTTAGATGTGGGAGTTTTAGGCCACATCCACTAATATGTTTTCATTTCAAAACATTTTACAATGTAGTAAAAATTTTCAAAATGTTTAAATATTTATTTTAATATGGCTAACTATTATTGACTTGCGATGTTTTTGTCTTTTAGGGGAAAAGTAATTTCGTTTTACTTTAATTTTGTATGGAAGTGCATAACGAAATGACAAATAAAGGAAATCTGAAATGTGAATCTGAATGAAAACAATGTCCATACACATGTAGGCTTTAGCACTGTTTCAGAAATCTCTGTCCATATTAACACAGCTGAATACGCAGCTCACAGGACCATCCAAGTACTCTGGGCATGCAGGTAGCTGATTGTATCCTCTGCAGAAATTTCTTTGCTTGAACCAACAATCAGGTGGAACTGTTACTGAACATAACGTAAGTATACAGCAGCCAAGGTGGCGGAAAACAGATTGTGAGTCACTGTAAAGTTAATACAGCGACATATCAGAGTGGTACCGGGGGCATTATCCGTCACTGGGGGAAGCTATGGCAATGGGAAAGGAAGCAAATCCACACAAGAAGGAGGATATCACAAAAGAACAGTAAAGCAAGCAATAATATTTTGGCTTGACATGCTGTTACTGATAAGACACAATTAGGAAGCGAACATGGTTATCTGCTTCATCATTTCCCAAAGTCTGTTTCCACCCGTTTTCAAGTTTTAAAACAAATACTTATTAGTGTTTAAGGCGGATTTATACTTGTGTGTCAGCTCTATGCAGAGCCTATGCTGTAGCCTATGCACGTGGTCCACGCCATTGTGAGCATTTATACTTGTGTGGTGGTGTGTCTGTGTCACTCTGCAGTTACAACTCCAAAACACTAGTTGGCAGCAGGGTTTCTGTGAATTGCTGTAAAGTTTAGTTGATTCAAAACACACATTAAACATGGCTTAGTAGCAACAATTTTAAGTACAAGTTCACAAATCAGCTTCACTATAACTCGCAAAATTCACAGACAAGGCATTTCTCTTTTGCTGGACACATTTTCCCCACAAATACAACATGCTAATGTTTTTAGCACAAGTCTATGGCATTTTACATTGTATACTGCCAGTCATAAATGAAGCCAGGAACAACAGTAACATTTAACAAAGATAACGTTACAAACTTTGGCTTCATAATAACTCACAAGGTTCACAGACAAAACAAATGTCTTATACTAAACACGTTTTCCAAACAAATATGACATGCTAACATTATTAGCACAAGCCTATGGCATTTTAAATTGTATAAATTAGCCTAGCGACGAGCAGAGATTCTCTCTACTCATATGAAGTCAGGATAAATCACACACACAGTGATGTGTATTTACATATTTTGGGGAGGTGCACGTCAGGCTACGGTGTAGGCTGTGCGCTGACGCAGAGTCTACACAGGTACAGCGTCGAGTTGACGCAGAAGTATAAATCCTCCTTTAGAGTCCTGTGACAGTGCTGACTGTGGCAACATATTTACATGAAAACTGTCAAAATTTTAAAACTTCCCAAGATAAATAAAAACATTTTAGAGACACTGTATCTGTGATAAGCTGCAATTATCAGGCTGGCTGCTCTCACGCAAACATACAGTGCAGTACTGTTAAAATCCAGCAACCTGGGTCATCCTTGCAGTCCAGGGGTTTTGGGACGCTGTATCAATCATAATGTCTACCTTTGCTGCATGCCATCCCTCCTCCTACAACTGTCCACTATCCAAACAAAAGAAGAATAGAATGCCCCCCAAAAAAGACGGGGGAAAAAAAAATCTAGGGACCTGCTTTAAGTCTCTCCATGGATCACAGACACCTCCTGACTTTCTTTCATCAAGACAGAAATAATTACAAAATGACAATCAGCGTAGGAGCTGAAAATGAAAGAAAGTGACAATAAAGTGAGAAAAAAATAGCCATTGTTAGAAAGAAAGAAAAAAAACACAAAGCAGCGGCACAACCACCCCCGTCTGTCTTCATTAGCCCTAAGCATGACTCTATGATATGATCACATAATTATCATAGTGGATGTGTGAAAGAAAGAGAGCACAAATGAGAGAGAAAGAACGAGAGGAAAAGGAAAAGATAACCATCTCCTATTTCAATTCAAACGAATTTCTTGGTGAGAGCAGGGGCCTGAGAGTGCATGTGGAGGCTCTCATGGGGCCGAGGCTTTCATCAGAGCCTCCTTGACTGAGGCGATACGGAGAGACTATGGAAGGTTTACAGTATTCTCTGAGGGGCCAGCCGGGGCACCCTGAAAGCTGCTTAATTGGGAAATGAGTGAAAGTGGGCGTAGAATAGAGCAGTGTTTTGTTTCAGAGGGCGAGGTCTCACTCGCTCACCAGGAGCGGTCACACAAAGTGTGCTCACAGAGGGACAGAAATACCAACCTGCACGCACAGTGGCACGCTTATTCACAGCGAGCTAGAAGCCATAAGCCCTACAAAGGCAGATCAAAATTTGTTTGCAGGGTACCAATCAGTATCAGCGGGTTTAAATTCACCATGGGAAATCTAAGTTGGGGGGGGGGCTTCTCTGATCTTCTCCTGGTTGTGAAAAAAGAAACTCTAATCCATTCACATTATGTGACAGCAACATGTGCCATTTCCACACTGGTGATTAATGTCACCAGTTTATCAGCGCATTTATTCTAAAAAAGACTAATCACCTTTGCATTTTTACTACAACTCTCAAAGAAAATCGGCTTATAAATGCATTTCAATCCACAGTCTGTCTGACAGTATCATATATTCTGTATAAATTTGTTCAATCTCTTCATTGAAGCAACTCACAGAGAAATACTCAAACCCAAGACTGTCTTTTTTCATCAAATGGAAATATTCTAAATGTATTTTTCTCTACTTTAATTTAAATTGAAGCCCTGCTGATTTGAACAATTTTTGGCTTTGCAGACTGAGCCACAACTGGAAGGCTGCTTATAAAAGGATTAAAGGACCAAACCAGGAACATTTTGCTGCAATATTAGCTTCTAAACTACGAGTCGTGCATGTCACCATTATTGATACATCTGCCTGTTGCTTTCTTGATCAATAGTTCGGCCAATGAAATGTGCTCATCACAGTTTCCTTGAGTCCAAACTCTTCAAAATGCTCAGCCCGTTCTCATTCCTGTGGCGTCACTACCATCGCTTTGTCACATCCCTTTGCTTATGGGCGCTGAAGGCAGCCTTTGGGGTCTATAGCCCCTTTCACACTGCCAGATTTTCCGCGAATGTTGGGCCGTATTGCCGGCAAGCTGCGAGCGTTTAGACACACAGAGCCGGATTGGCGAGTTGATCCGAGGTGCCCAATTTTCCGCCTCGTAGGGTAGACATATTGGCGGAACCCTTTTAGTTTAAACAGACTGAGGCGGCGTTCCACAATGGGAGGGGCTGTTGATGACGCTGCACGTGTGAGCCACTGGTGGTGGATAAATGAAATGGATAGAATGATGATAGCAGGAATTAGCGAGCAGCTAGTAGCAAGAGGGAAACGCAAACCTGACAGACACTGTAAAGATGAGCAACTGGGGAGACAAGGAATTGCACGCCCTCCTTGTCCTCGCAACGGGCCAACTTCTGAGAGAATCGCCGCAGGACTGACCTGTCGCGGCTTCGCTCGGAGTACGTCACTGTTTACGTCACACGCTGAGCTACACATTTTGTTACTTGCTCACACCACCCATTGCCCCGAAAAAGGCACATTCTGTAAACAAAAGTAGGTAGACGGCATTTTGCTGCACTCCCCGATTTTGTTTTTATACTGCCAATGCTGAAAGAAGACTGATTGGGCTTTCCTGCAAATTTGCACAACTCCTGTTTAAAAAGGGCTTATGAGACACATCAGCCTTTCACCCACCTCCATTGTAAACCCATCTGAGGAATGCTTGACACTGAGAGAGGCCAACATAAAAATATAATAGAAAGTAAAAAGAGAGGAAGTCTGTGTAGGGCTGGAGGGTGCAGAGGTGTATGAGTCAAACAAAACAAACTGGACCTTTATCCAGCACATCGCTGTTTGTCTCAAAAGTGAAACCAAAAGTCAATGTTGTTTTAACAATCGTTACACAATTTACTTACAGTCATGGCTCACTGACGTCACTCATGATGACATTACGTAACAAATGTATTTATTTTAACCCAAAATATTACCTTTTTTCTATACCTAAGAAAGTAGTTTTGTTGCCTAAACCTAACTGTGACCGTTCAAGACAATAACCACATGTTACATTGTGTTTCAGCTGTGTGGCCTGTGCTTTGCTATGAGACGCCGAGGGGTGTGAGAACGCGTTGAGTAGCTTGTCTTTTTATAACCAACCGTAAAAAAAAAAAAATTATTTAAAATTACATAAACTAGGGTATGTCATGTTATCAAAATGGTTGCAAATTCATTTTCAATTGATTAATCAATTAAGAAATCAATAGTGTCATCTCTGTACAGTTTTAGATTTTCATATATTTTTTCCTCCTGTTCTTGGCAACCATTGGTTTCCATTCTGTCCTGTGCCAAAATCAATAGTAACCAATGGCTGCCTGTTGTTGCATTTAAATCTCTAAAACACAGCAGCATGGTTAGATGTGATGAGTGTTGTAGTAAACTGGCTATAACACGCAAAATCATTGAGGTAAACAAGTGTACAAGATTGTACAAATAAAAATCTGCAACATTCAGATAAAAAACTGAAACATTTAGTCCTCACAAGAAGCTACAAAAGATCTGCAGCATGGCATCCCCAGCACGCTGAAACAAAACAGACATATGGTACTGATCATGACTATATAATTCCAAGTCGACCCGTTGACCTGTGTAAGCCACAGCCCCGGGAAACGTGTGCACGTGCAAGTGTACGAGAGTGTGTGTGTGAGCGTACGTGCACGCATGAGAACGGGGTCCCTGAGAAGTGTGTCTGCTGTCTGGGGGGTGGGGGGAGGGGCTCCGGGGTCCCTGAGAAGTGTGTCTGCTGTCTGGGGGGTGGGGGGAGGGGCTCCACAGAGTTGCGTCTCATCTAATTACAACCACCCCTCCCCATCACCCCTCCACTCTCATGCATGCTGAGCACCCTCACAGTCCGTTCACACACACACACACACACACACACACACACACACGGTTCCCTCTAGTGAATCTGAAGGAGTGAAACTCACAAACCGCAGATTCACGTGTGTGTGTGCAGACAACAGAGAGGGGGAAGTTACTAAAATAGCTTCAGGGCACGGAGTATAAACACAACGGTGTTTTCCTGCACAAACTTCAGCGTGACACACCAGCCTTTAAAAAAATAATAAAAGCACTACTGTTCCTATGTGACTTGTGTGGACGTTCACCTCTGAACTGACAGTATAAGTTCATGCAATTTAAATGAAAGCTTAAAATGAGTGTGCTGAACATTTCTGATACCCACTAATCCTCGCCTGAGCCTTTTGCAAACTAATTCCTGATGCTTTACACACAAAAACACATGATCAAAAACACATGGGGCTCCAAACCTAATTACCACCAACAATACCGTTAAACCTGCAGACTCTTTAGGACTCTTTAGGTCTTTCTTTAGGACTAGCACAAGCCACGAGTCTCTTAAAGTGAATTTGACTGATTGCAAGTCACTGCAAAACTCTTCATGCTAAACAAAGAAAACAGTGTCAAACTGCAGCTTTAATCATTAACACCAGAGCAGGATCCTGCTTCAAATTTGAGACGACATGCAACTTTGATCTGAACAGCAGATTTAGCTTTCACTTCCCCTTTTTGTTCATGTTTTACCAAGACAATAACACAAAGGCAAGTTTGAGGTTTTTAGTAAATAATCTCAGCTATTCAGAAACAGAATAATCAAATCTAAACACGCAATGGTTTCCAAGACCACAACCACCACTACTACTACTGCTTCCTGAATTGAGCGAATCATTGACTGAATTAATCTGAACGTGTGCAGTTTTCATTGAGGTTGATGTGTTTCATTTTAGGGAAGTTTTAGTGTGAACAAGCCTCTCATATTATTAGAAAAAAGAACAGATACTAGTCACATGCAACACATTATTGCTACATAAGTGTGCACTTCATTTTAATATACTGCATCTGGTAGAGCTAATAATAAAACATCCTTTAAAACACAATCAAGGTAAAATACTTAAAATATAAAGTGTGAAGTTTTTTTTCTTTAATTAATGAAAAAGAAACAACTTGATAAACATATCAAACTCACCAGGAAATCCTGATCAAAAATGCAGAACTTCACTGCTACAGCTGAGGCTTTCGTAGTAGTATCAGTAGTAGTAGTAGCGGAGGCAGCAGTAGTGTTAGTAGAGTCTGTAACAATACTAGTTACTTAGTACAGTTGCTTCCTGGTTCTCTCTTATTAGAAGCAACTCGTTCTCTTTGAGCTGGTGTTGATGTGTTTCCCCTCTCTGACTGTTTTTCCTCTTCCTAACTTCCGCTGAAATCCTCTCCTCATCTGCACCTCATTGTCTGTTTTCTGTCTCTCTATCAGCTGCTTTCTCAGTTGTCTCTGCTCTGTCCTTTTCTCCCGGCAGTAGTCCACAACAAAGCCCACGCTGCTGCTGCTGCCGCTGCTGGTTGAAGTCGCTGCAAAGCTTCCCTCCCAATGAATGAGCCAGAGCAGGAGGAGGAGGAGGAGGAGGAGGAGGAGGAGGAGGAGGGGGGTGTTTAGATTTGCATAGTGACTGGGGAGGGGTAGAGTAAGGGAAGGAAGAGTGGGTGGTGTGGGTGTGGTGGGTGGTGTGGTGGAGGGGTTGAGCTCTTTATTCATGTTATCTGTAGGCCATATCGACAGTCTACATCAGTCACCTGCTTCTCAGCAAGCCTCTGTGGGGGGGGAGGGGGAGATGGCGGGGGAGAGGGGTTAACGGTGGGGCTCCGAGAGGGGGATGGGGCGAGGTAAAAGGTTAAACTGGATCAGAAGAGTCCTGATTGAAACGGGTGAAAAGGGGCAAACTCCTGGAGTTGGTGCACACATACGCAAGCTTTCCTTCAACATGCACACACACACACAGATACACACACTCCCACGGCCCAGAAGGAGGTGCCCCCTCAGTGTAACCCTAGCCTATTCAGACATTCCCTGATGAAAGATGGCCAGGTCCAGCGTCAGGAAACAGTTGCCCAGTCGGATATCACCCGGGCTCTGGAACAATGTGGAGCAGAGCAGTCAGAGGAAGCTTGCATGGGAAAAGTCCCTTCAGTCACAGATATCTTAATCTGCGTCTAAACGGACAAACGGGAGCCATAATGTCGACAATTCAAGAAAGAAACTACTTGATATGGGTGTGTGGCATGGTGTTTCCTGATGAGACACGGCTTATAGATATATAATAATCTGACACTACTCTTACATTCATGATGTATCTACAAGTCGACTCTTTCCAGGACTCCCACTGAGAATTTGATTTGTGCAGTCTGTGAGGGCCAAATGACACTAATGGCTTCAAAACCAAGAGGTAGAAAATTACCCCAAAAGGCAGCAATAAATTTATACACAAGACATTTTGGGGGTAAAAGCACTGGTATTTTCATTTTTAGCATTTTTAATACCTGCATGTTTTTTCTGTGTATGGATTTGTGGATGTATTTTGTTTTTACTATCTTAATTTCTAAAAAAAAAAAGCCTTAGCATTTCGCTTCATGGATCTGATTCTTGTGCCAAAATGTAAATTTCTAATGCTGCTGTGATGTCCATATCAAATAAAACAAGATAAAATAAAAATAAAATTGTGTAAAAAATGCTTTTGTTTCCATTTTCTACAGTATTTAGAAAATTAAATGCATGTCTACAAGGTTATTTTTGCCCAAATATAGCTTAGAAATGTGACACAAAGTAACATTATTTTGCCTTAAATAGACAAAACATCTACCATGTGTCTGTATCTGCTAAAACACAGACATGCTTTAATATTCTATGCATTATTCAGCGGGCACTATTCTGCGTTCTGACCCACTTAAATACCAACAAGCAAAGACAAAGATGTATCACACAAAATGTAAAAAACAACAACAAAAGAAAAACAGTTTTGCATGATGGTGTACTGTACAAGAAAAGGGAAAATAATTAGACACCCAATCTTGGCATCTTCTGTAACTAATTACAAAAATGCGTAGCAGGGTCACAACAGGACAATTTTGATAAAAGCTAATTAGAATTGTTAAATATAATAGTAATTACACAGTCTCTCACTCCTTCTCTCACATATACAGCTAATTATAAGCTCATTAACACCTCAACCAAGTCGTACTCATTCACGTACTCCCATACAAACATAGCAGGCTGGTGATTAACATTGTCCTGTTTTTTTCTTACTCCAAACTGCACACACACGCATAAAGAGTAAATCTGTGTTAAGTCTCTCTGCAGGCACAGAGCGGGACCTGGTTTCACACAGATAGACTTTAGCTTGTATCTAAATAATGGTCAAACTTCAGACATTTAAAATTATCTTAAACACAAAGCTATCTAGCTCTTGGTTTAAGTAGGAACCATTCTCAGTGAATTCTGGGTAAATAAAGAATTTCTTTCAAACTAAAAAAACATGGCTGACTGAGGAACTATGTCAAATTGCTCAGCTCCGTTCACTCCAACTGAAAGACTGTTTTCTGGAACAGTTAAAAGGTGTTTACTGGGAAAATTCAGCAAACTATGTAACAATACAAAAACTTTCAGTAGTATGAAGTTTCACTGCACTGCAGACCTGTGGCAGAGCTGAGCTGCTGACTCAGTGCTTCTCTGAACTCATTAGTCAGGCTCAGGACAGTCTCTAAACACAGGTTACTGTGCTCTTTCAGTACTTTTTCCTTCCTTATCACTCCGGCACAACTTCATGACACAGCCACAAATTATGAGCCATGTCCTTCATCTTTGTTTTTTGTTATTTTGTGCCACTGATCAGCAGGTGTCACTGAGTGTTACCATGGAAACACACGTCTGACTCTGGATAGGGTAGCTAACAATTAAAGCTTAAAGACAATTCACCCCCAAATCCCAAATACATATTTTTCCTTTTACCTGAAGTGCTATTTATCATTCTAGATTGTTTCAATGTGAGTGGCTGAGTGGTGGAGATATCAGCTGTAAAGATGTCTGCCTACTCGTGAATATAATGGGAGCAGATGTCACTCGCCTTGTGGTGCTCAAGGTGCCAAAAAGTTACATTTTAAAAACTTAACAGCAATGTCTCTTTTCAGAAATCATGACTTGGTTACTCAAGATAATCCACAGACCTTTTCTTGAGCAGTTTCATGTAGGAACTATTTTCTCTCTACTGAACTACACCCACCAACCGTACCACTGTGCAGATAGTCTGAGTGGGCAGAAGTTCGCTGCAGAGATCAGCCTCTCATTGGGCGGAACGAGCCACCCGCTGAAGTCCCGCCCTAACACGTCCTTTACTAACTTTTGCAGTGTTTGATCTTGCGGGGATGTAGCCATTTTTCTGCCATGGTTCGCGTCCTGTAGGCGATATTTTTGTGGGCGTGTTACACCAAAACCTGTTTCCCCCCGGCAATATTTTTGCAAGCGCACCGTTGCTGTGGCACCGCCCAGAACGATTGTGATTGGTTGAAAGAAATACAAGCAGCCGGGGTGTTTTTTTCTCCAATCTTAAAGTGAGAGTCGGCCCAGCCAGACCTTTCTTTTCTTGAGAAAGGTCTGGTGAGCGAGACTACTGTGCAGAAGGAAGTGTGCATCTACTCATGGATGGTGACCACTTCCCTCTGCAGGGTGATACAGTTGCTGGGTGTAGTTAGAGAGAAAGAAAATATTTCCTACGTGAATCTGCTCACGAAAAGGTCTGTGGATTATCTTGAGTGACCAAGTCAGACATTGCCGTTGTGTTTTTGAAGTGTAATTTTTTGACGCATTTTTTGAGCACCACAAGCCGAGTGCTATCTAGTTCCATTATATTTGAGAGAAGGCAGACATCTCTACTGCTCATATCTCCAACAACAGGCTCTGTGCACCAGCTCCACTACTTCCTGAAAGGAAGTAGGCATGAGTATTTCCTTTCCTATACTATTGGATTAAGTGATAAAACAGCTGTGCGGCACACCCAGCACACACCTGATTAATCACTTAATCCAATAGTATAGCCTATTGGTACCTCACACCAAAACAAATCTAGACTGATAAATAGCAGGGTTGCCCCTTGAGAGTCAGAAATTCAAATCATCAGTCTAACACTCCTCAGTCGACTGAGATTGCTTCATGTTGAGCAGGTTGGGTTTTTTTGCCCATCAGTGTGCAGTGTACTTCTGGGGACATTGCGGTCCCCTGACTTTGTCATGCTGCATTTTGCTACAGGCTGCTGCATACACTGAGGCAACTGCCCGGAGGAGGACAGGCTTTATAGGGCTCTGAAATCACGTTGTTTTCTGCTTTCTGCTTTGAAGTGGTGAATTTACAGCTCACAGTAACTTAATACAACACAGTCTCTGGATTTGTTTGATATCTAGCGTCAGCAAAAAACACTGATGTACATTTCCATCCTTCCATTAGCATAGCTAGCTTGTTTACTATTACGTTAATGTCTCTTACAAACTGAACATCACTCTAAGCCCTGTTGAAACTCTAAAACTCTTTATGGAAAAGAAGAAGCTGGTAGCGGAATATCTGCGTTGGGACCAGCCCTTATAAATAGCACTACAGGTAAGAGGAAAATTATGTCTTTGATTTTGGGGTGAACTGTCCCTTTAAAATAAGTGAATATTTATTTTTCAGTCATTTGACAAATCTAAGAGCAAAATTAAGACTTGCCTATCTCTACAGACCAGTCTAAAATATCTTGCATTAAACTGGTCCCCAGTGAGCTCAGGAGGCAGATATAAGCATGTCACATCACGACAGCTCCCCTCACACACAGGGATTAGTATGTTGTCGGCCAGGCAGTCTTGTATGAAGCTACATCTGAAGCGGACATTACCGTCTCTCTGGTGAATCAGTACATAAACACTGGATGGAGGCTGAAAACTTGCCTGAGGACTGACAACATGTAACTGCTGCCATCCATCAACAAAGTGGAGGAAACCCAAACACACACATGTACACACATGTACACACACTTCCCATTAATCAAGAGGGTTGTTGATCTGGGTTATTAAAAGGCCACGTTTCCTGACCAGTGGACACAACAGCAGGGTGAAGGGGATGGAAGGATGGGAGCTAATGTAACATAGCAGCAAACACGAGGATGATTGATATTTACTACACCTGCTAAACCTTTGCAACATTTCAGAATCAACAGATTCACCCCAAAGCTGTTTGTCAAAGTGATTTTGATGGATGACAAATGTCTAAACATCTGCTAAAAAAACTTCACGGCCTAACCTTGAACATTCAGCTTCAGCATTTGCTAATGGTGACATACTCCTGAAACCACTCAGCGTAATTACCGTATAATTACATCCTGATTGATAATTACTGTAATAATTCAGTTCTGCCTTTACACATTAATAATATGAGCTGAAGCTCTAATGTGGGCAGACACGTGCAAAAAAATATTTTGTCTGAGTGAGGTTCAGGGCTCCTGCATGGAGGCCCATGGAAAAACTAGGAGTACAAAAAACACAGAGGAAGTTGTATGTTTTTGTTATCTGAGAGGATGTTAGACAAATCTGCATATTTGGTAAATTGTTAGAGAAGCCATTTACTTTACAAGCATTTAAACAGCTGATATCTAATATATTTCTTGCCAAATGTCACAGTGAATTAAAATGGCAAAAGCAGAAGTAACTCCCGCAAATGAGTTATGATACTGACAAATCAAAAAGTATTTGAGTCACATTAACACAAACAAATATAAATCGAAATGCTACATGGAAACAGGAGAACTGAAAAGTTTCTGCTTCATTATGTAATTTAGGATGGAGGAAACACCAGCACATCATCTGTCTGTGTCAGTGTAGCATGTGTTTACCAACTTTTTTTTAAAGTTTTCCTTTTCACTTCTGCATTTTTTAAAAATCTATCTTAAGTATCTTCAGTATTATCTCTTTTTTTGGTGCTACTGTCTAAAACTTTTTATGCTGCCATCTTGGCCAGGTTTCTTCTTTCAAAAGAGGTTTCCAGCAATAACAAAAATTTGCTTAATCAAGATTCACCCACTTTAACCGAATGGTTTAATGTGATGCATGAAATTTTTGTTATGGAAAAATTAACCTTTGAATTGAGTCTCAAGACAGCTTTATTTTTAAAATATTGGAAAGGATGAATTGAGATCATTAAGCCATATAGAACAAGTTGTATGGTAACTTAGCGCACCTGGCAGTGATGCATTCAATGGACAATTCAACGCCAAAATTAGATACTTCAAGAGGTGCTGTGGTGCACTGTGATACTGCCCTAAGAAATGCAGTGATGCAGCTGGTTGACCATGTTGCCCAGCACTACAGTAATCACCCCTGGTGACCTGCTACACTTGGACCTTGGGGTCCTTTCTTTTGAGTACTATCATTTATTTATTTATTAATTGCGTCTTGTTTTTTTTTTGTTTGTTTGTTTAAAAGGTTGTATTTAATTGTCTCTTTGTCTGCACATTTTTTCTTTCATGTCTTATCTATTTATCTGTTCGCATGGTGTTGTTTTGTCAGTTACAAAAAAGTGTACTGTGCATGTGGCTTTGTACCCAATGATTTCTTTATTAGAATTTAAACAAAAAGATTATATAAAAAATAAATTAATTAAAAAACGGTTTCCATTCTCAGTGGAGTTTACCCGCTTAAGTAAAAATTAATCAAATCAAATAATTAAAATAAATAAATAAATATAATAATAACAATTATTGACATCATTATTATTATTATTCTTATTAATGCTGCAAATAATAATAATAATCATTATAAAAATAATATTTTCGATTCCGAACTTGGTCAAACAGACATTTTTTTAAGAAAACTGGTATTTAAATCCAAAATCTCTGACTGATTTTAGCATTCCAAAGTGGAAATTTGAGGGGGAAAAAAAAACAAACCATCACAGAATTTTTGAAAATGGTTAATTTGTTTGAATTATCTGAACCTACACGTAAATTATTCTCAAGTTTGTGGATCACTGATGAGGGATACATGATTGATCTGACAAGCAGCTGAGCTTTTAATGGTCTTAAACTTATAACAATTACAGTTACAACCTAATAGTTGTAATATAATACAACAGTATATGAAAATATAAACCCATAATCAATTTTGACATTTTGGTGCGACTCTTTCCTGTGCCAGACCTTAAGCTTCACTCAAAGAGATATAAAAAACATCTACAGTGAATGAACACTTGTTAAATTTCTTCCACAGCACTTTACTATTGAAGCTTTACTCCAGTAGATCACAGTACATATATCATTTGTTCAGGGATGCAAAACAGGACATAAAAGACGTCCCTACAGAAGACTGAGGCTGTTCTCTGTTAAATTAGATGACATGTACAAACACAACACTGTTCAGAGGATTTTAGAAATGTGTTGTTTCTGGGCAAACAGAAATAAATCTTTATCTCTGTGGGAAAATCAGTGACTGTTGTTTTGCTCCAACTGCCAAGCTGCTTTACCACCCGTCTTTCAAACGGGCAACACGGAGCCAAAAACAGCCCAAACAATCACACATTAAAAACAGCCTGTGGTTATGTAAAGCAGTGGATTAATATATGAGGAAAAGATCAGAGAGTGGAATCTATTTCAGCGAGCGCGCTGAATCTTCAGGGATCTCTGCAGAATTAATGTGGAGGTCAAAGCTGCAGATCACAACCCCACCAACAAAGACAACCAACTCAACGCAGAGCAGAGGAAAACAAAAACATACAGAGGAGACTCACAAATAAAAATCTGACTTCATAATTCCTGATAAGCTGAATTGGTTATTCTTAATTCCCTCTATATTTTTAACAAACATTGGAAATCAGTGCCTCTTAAAACACTTCAGTAAATTCTATTCATTGAGATAATTACTGCATAATCACCTATGATATCACACTACGGTATTTCCTTCAAATATTTATTCTGTTAGAGGTAGAAAAGAACTAACATGTTCCTAGAAAATCATACACTAAACTTTTAATAACAACTCATAATAACTCATAATTACAAAGTAATTAATGTACCCAAAATGAAATTGACCCTTTGAGACCTGAGCAAATTGGCTTGATTTCTTTTAAAGACATGGGAAGAAGGCAATGAGCAATGAAAGACAAAATGACCAAAAAAAATTAGCAAGAAATTACTAAAAAGAAAAAAAGAAAAACAAGACAATTTGTATTACCAAAAAACAAAAAAGTTAATGACCTGGAGAGAGTGCTTAAAAATTATAATAATTCTGCAAAATCTGTAATAATTATAAATATATTTTTTTCCTGAGCTTTTCTCTCTTTTTTTCCATAGTTTTAAATCTATTTTTTTAATTTTTGTTATTTATTTGCGGGACATTTCTTACCAAGTTGCTCATTGCTTTTTTTTCCATGTTTCCGAAAGAAATTGCACCAATTTGCTCTTGTGAAAGGCGTCTGAAAGCAGCACAAGAAAAAGTGATGTCTCTCCAGATTCCAAAGGGTTAACCAAAAACATTTTCTGTAATATTCAAACATATGTGGATTATACTTATCAATAACAATACCTTTAATATTTTTCCTAACCTTCGTCTCACTGATATCTTAACTGATATCAATATCCCTTCCTCATGCAGCTGATGTCTGACAAAATAAGGGCAACTTTTATATTTTGCAGACAAATAATTTGCGCAGTCACATTTTCAGGCCGCTCTGCCATCCTGATATTCCAACAACAAAGTTTTTAAAAGTCTACTATATATCATGAACCACATAAACGTATTTTTTATTTATTTGATCCCTGATTTTGCAGCAGTTTTTTTGTTTTGTTTTTGATTAAGCAAAAATACTAAAATGTGCTGGTTTCAGGTCCTAAAACGAATATCATTGTGAATATGTAGATCTTTGAGTTTTGGACAGTTGGTGAAACAAAACAAGCAACGTACAGACGTAAACCTGGGGTTTAGGAATGTGATGTTCACTTTTGTTTTATTATTTTCTTCTACTAAACAATTTGGGCACAACAGACCATATGCAAATGCACTTTTCTTCTGTTTTGGAGCTGTAACAGTCGATGGTAGAACGTACATGTACTCAAATAGTTGTATTTACCATTATCAACTTGTTTTTATTATTAGTGCTATCCTTCTTTCAGTCTCTTTTTATTCCACTCCTTGTGTCTCCAGTTTTTAAATGTTTGAGTTATTGATTTGTTTCCTTTGTTAAGTACATTGAGCTGCATTTTATGTTGTGAAAGATGTGGTGTAATTAAAGGCCATTATATTATTACTGTAAGTATAGTACTTAAGTCTAATTTTGAGGTACTTCCATTTTGTTTTACTCCAAACTTTTACTCCACTACATTTATTTTACAACTGCAGTTACTTGTTTTTAATCCTACAAACTAATAATTAATATTATAATTCATTATTAATACAAAAATATAATAAACAAATAAATGATTATGCATTCTTATCGATGAATCTAATATTTTAAGTCCCTAAAATTAGCTGCTGGTGCAAATTTACATTGATGTTTTTAAATGTCAGTGCTGATTCACGTGCACTGTCCTCTATAAATAAACCATAATGGGCCATTCTGCATAATGAGTATTTTTGGTACTTGTACTCCTATGTATCTGCTAATATTTACTCCTAGTTAAATTTTAAACTGCTACATTGTGCTATTGAAACCTTTTGAGTATTTCTTCGTCCTTGGGTCACTTTTTGCCACACATTTAGTCAAATGCTGTGAAGGAAGCAAAATCTGATCAACAGTCTGAGACACATTGTGATGTAAAGTCTCAGCCACATCTCGACACACTCAAGAAGTTCTGAACAAGGCCCCTCTGTCTCGATAATGGCTCGAGTCTGTGGCCCAGAAACATGACACCCAGTGTCAGGGGTGATGAGGGAGGAGTGAGAGCACCAAACTATCAAGATCTAAAGTCGACTCTACAGGCTGAGCTGTCCGTCACTGGGGTCACAGGTCACAGCCTGAAATGATGGCGCTGACACATCAGAGTCTGCACTCTGCTGCTCTCTAGTGGTGAAAACTGGAAAATGTTTCTTCAAAGATCTGAGACGAAACACCTGTCCACCATCAGCACAAGAACAACCACACAACTTAGTTCAACAAACTAGTCTACTATTGGCCTGAATGTCACACATGAGCATCCTCTGACTGTTAGGTCCTATTTACAAATGTTTGCACACAGCATGCCAACACTGAAAACCTAATGTTCAAACCCCTAAATATGGTAAAGCCTTTTCTTATGCAACAACAGCAGCTCAGAAGCTCGACTGAAACAGCTCATCAGCATTTCTGAATGAACAGACCACTGAAACACTGAGAAACAGCTGATTTAAGTCGTGTATAACAGACCAACCACAGCTGATTTCAGTCTCGATCATAGACATAACCAAGTGCTACAGTTCCTTTAATTACCTGGACATATACAGGAAAAAGAGAGGGAATTTTTGGAATGCTTTTGTTTGATTTGGATACTGAACAACACAGAGGAGATTGTACAGATGAGAACAGGACTGTGCTTTTCATGTTTTTTTTCCCTTCCATGCCTTTTGTTTTTACTCTATTTGTGAACTTTATTTTAAACATATGAAACCAAACAATGTATGGTGGATTTGTTTGTTCATCACTGGCAGCAGTTTCATGTTGCTAACAAAGCTTTTACTGCAGCAATTTTATCACTTACTATTTTTTCTACTGTACATTGAAGTTGACTCATTCACTTTTGGATAGCATCTTGCTAAAGATGCATACATTCAACCAAAAGTGTTTTACAGGAAAAGGAAACTGGGTTATAAAAAACGATGGATTTCATACTGTCTGTTGTGTGCAGGTAAAACTAAAACATAAATGAAAATGTAGATTTTGTGATATTATCAACTGTTAAGCAGGATTAATTCTTCTGTGTCGAATCTGTGTTGTACATCGTAAGTGTTTCACAAGTGTAAATCCGCCTTTAGTAGTTTGAAAGTTATTGTGCTATGATTGACTATATGTTCCTCTGGCATAAAAAAGGTTTTTGCATTTTGAAAGGTAGAGTTTGTATTTAATGAGCAAAATGTTTTGAGAATTAACTTTTTAGCTAATAGCTAATTATGTGATGTAGATGTTGTTAGAAAAAGTATCTTTAGTATAGATAAATGATTGTCAGCTATTGTCAAAACCTGAATTATGGGTCTACAAATTAAATCTTGGAGTATTGTGCAACTATAGCTTAAAGAAAGATCTGAACTACATCCATATGATCTGCTATACAGCGGAAACATGTGGCGTCAGTGCAAGTTAGATTATCTGCTGTTATTGAGGTAAAAAAAATGCTCAAAACATACAAAATTCACAATTTCCAGATGGCTCATTCCACAAAATACACGGCAAGAAAAAAACCTATAAAACATACAAATCAAATGAACACTTACAGAAGTTTCCAGGCGGCTGTAAGCTGTGTTTCGTCAGGGTGCACCAGCCGACAGGGAAGATGTCTCTGGAGTCGAAGGGGCACCAGTAGTCGAAGGCGCCTCGCCAGCCGTCAAACATGACAAAAATCTCCTGACCTCTGACCTCTCCCACTGTGGCAGGGCAAATCAGGTAGGGGTTCTTCCTGTCCACCGCCTCCAGCTTCATACCAGGCTGGAAGTAGTTTTTAGCAGGACTGACAGGTTCCTAAACACACACACACACACACACACACACACACACACACACACACACATAAACAGAAAATTCATACTGCACAATCTCAGAATCTGCATTTTAGATGCTGGTGCATATCCTGGTTTAGGCTCATGGACAGGACATTTTTCAATGTTTTATGAAATTTTGTTTGGTGTCATTTCAAAGGGGGTTTTCTTGGCTTTCATTCAAGCCCAATTGTGAATCTTTCTGGTAAATACTGAGGTAACTGTAGCCCTTCAAACAGCCAATGACACACAATTTTCCACTTTTTTTCCCCCCCACAATTATATATATTTTTTTTAGCCTGTGGCATCTAGGAACATCAGTGACACAAAACTCAGAAACTGGAATACTCACAGGACTCTAAGGGTTCAGGAAATGCATAATATACCCATACTATTTCATTATGAGACTGTGTAATAAACTACATAAACTATGTAATAAATACTGTGTGTATTTACTGGCATGCAAGACATGTGTGTGGCTCCCCCTTGTGTCTATGCTGAGTACTGAAATAATAACAAAACATTTTCACATTATATATTTTAAATCAAGATATAAAGTTGTACTAATCGTGATTCCATTCATAGATACACTTTGAGTAGTCAATTTTAGTGTATAATTTATGGAGCTTATGGAGTGGAGGGGCGACATCTTTACAAAATAAAGTATCACAGTGTTTGCCTTCAGTATCCTCTTCTACTTATTACCTTTTTAAAAGCAGAAGCAGGGGCCATCTCTGCTCCACTCAGAGTCCGCAGGAGGAACATGGGCCACGAGGAGGCGTTCATCCTGAAACCTGAACACAAGGTCAGATTTATTAAACTGGAAAATGGATGGATGGATGGAAACAGAAGTGGTCGTGGTACTTGTCAATGAGCAGGACTTCAATTTTGAATTTATCTGAGATTTTTCAGTGTTGAGGAAGCTACTTTGAAAGCCCTGTTTTGCAAGCTGCTTTCTTCACCCTGAAAGAAGTTTATCCACAGCAAAGCAAAGATCTAGTTTGGTTAACTAAAGCTACTTAAAAAAGTAGGCTAATTCAAACTGTTTAGTAAAATAAAAATAAAATAAAATTACAAAATAAATGTGACATAAAATTACAACAAAATGCTCAGAATGCTGTTATTGTCACTGTATCGTTAAAAAAACAACCAAATTAGGAGTGCTGACAGTTAAAAACCAAATCCTCCACACATTCAACCATCTAATTCACAAAATAATAAATCATAAACAAACAAGTGCAATAGGTAAAAAAAAACAACAACAACACACATGGTACTTCTGTGAATATTGCACATATAATGTAGTAGACTGTTTATGAATATAACACATTTAGTGTTGTAATATACCCATAAAAAACACAAATACAAATACAGCATACACACAAAAAGGCACCAAACTGGAGAGCGGAGAACCGCTGCACAAACACACAGTGCCTTGCTTGGAAAAAATAAATAAATAAAATCATACAAAAAAGTTACATGATGCCAGCATACAATGCTATTCAAATGAGTTTATTGCAAAACGTGCCCACCTGTTTACAGATCAGAAGTTTCGCTAGATCTAGCAAAAGTAGCCTTGAGCTGTTTTACCCTTTATGTCCCTTCCCAGACTCCGTACAAATTGTTTGAAGTTTCACTAATTTGGCCCGTGGCATCATAGACATATATATATACATAGACGCCGCATTGACTGCCTGAGTGCGTCCTCGCCGGCCGCCATCTTGGATGGGTCTCGCTTCGCCTCCACAGTGCATTCACTTCTATTGAGGAAGGAGCTGTATGCACAAGTAAAATAGAATAACTCACTGAATTTTTAACTGATTTTCACGCGGTTTGGTTTGTTACAAACGGCACACATGTAGTTATGATACAGGATGCTTTCGTACATTA
>NC_065506.1:35567513-35580061 GCF_006386435.1 Epinephelus moara
GCCGTTTGTAACAAACCAAACCGCGTGAAAATCAGTTAAAAATTCAGTGAGTTATTCTATTTTACTTGTGCATACAGCTCCTTCCTCAATAGAAGTGAATGCACTGTGGAGGCGAAGCGAGACCCATCCAAGATGGCGGCCGGCGAGGACGTCGGCTCCGATAGGCAGCGGCAGTCAATGCGGCGTCTATGTATATATGTCTACAGGCTGTGGTCCACAGGGGGGCGCCACAAATAGGGGAAGAAAAAAAATCTAAATGTTTATCTTTTACTATTTGTTACTAATACTATTATTTCAAAATATTACACAAGGCCACAACAACATAACTACATAGCAAAGCCTTTTAATTAATAGAGACTCCCCTCCCCAGCTCGTTACAGGTTACCTGCTCTCTGGGGGAGATGGGTAACAATGGGTGCGTTACCTGACGTCACGTGAACCTCAAAACAGTATCCTTATCATGTCAAAACGACAAAAGCTCTCTGGTGTCCACTCAACTACCTCTACACTACTGAGAGAAGTGGATGTGGAGATAAAGGACATGAAATCATAGTGAGGACAGCTCGTTAAGTTAGCTGTTAGCGGCTAGTTATCGTTAGCTGTTAGCCGCTAGTCATCGTTAGCTGTTAGCAGCTAGTCATCATTAGCTATTAGCTGCTAGTCATTGTTAGCTGTTAGCAGCTAGTCATCATTAGCTATTAGCTGCTAGTCATCGTTAGCTGTTAGTCACTAGTCATCGTTAGCTGTTAGCAGCTAGTCATCGTTAGCTGTTAGCCGCTAATTATAGTTAGCTCTGAGCAGCTCACGGAGGCTGCACTGATTTACATTGTGATGCGTTCAAAAGCTATATTGTAAATTCTAACGTTCTCATGATGTGTTCCATGTAGTCTTGTAAAAAGTAGCTTTGGGTAATAAACTTGAATAAATCCAGCTGTTTGAAGGAGAAATGTGTTGATGTTTTCACAACACTATAAATAGATATTAGAGAGGGAATTATGATGTATCAAATATAGTAAGAAGGCTCTTTGCTTATTATTTAAAGATATTTTTATGTGAAAGAAGGTTATGTTAAAGGTAGTTTCACAAATGTGTATTATTGAATTTGTGCTCATTCAAGGGCCATGTAAAGGACTGTTCTTTTTTTAATTGTAGTTTTCTGTGTTTCCCTGGCACAAAAGAAGAATAAATAACATCAAAAAACAAAAGCAGCACAAATATAAAAACATCGGTATTGGCTATAGGCCAAATTGTTATTTTAAACATTGGTATCAGTATCAGCCCAGAATTTCAAAACCAGTCAATCCCTAGGTCAATTAGAAAGTTAATTATTATTAATTAATAATCATTTTTATTTTATTTTTTATTCTTCTTAACCAGTTGATTTGGATTTTTTTTTTATTGATTATTGATTTATATGATTATTATAACACATGTACCACATGTTACCGAAAGCAAATTAGCACATATTTTTATCACGCTTTTCTTGTTAGCTAGGTTGTTTATTTGCATTTTTGTAATAAATGAGCAGTACTTTGACTGCTGAGCTCGCCTAAGGCACCAAATGTGCTGGAGCTGCCACTGAATGGGAGACTTGGGGAGACAGGCCTTTTTCAGCAGAGATACTGACTTGTCATTGTAGGATGAGCACAGGTGTTAACGATGGCTCTGTTCTATTCAAGTGTCCCAGCAGGTCGTGACAGTGTGACAGTGAGCCAGCGTGCACAATACCAGGACTCTGAAACCGAAGCAGCTAATCATTAACTTGTGTTATTTACATCTGTGCTCTTCCTACTGTGATATCAAAAAGGCCTGGGAGTGAGTTTAAGGTTCAAACAATGTCATTATAATGTTATATTTTTGATTAAGTGTGAATGCATCTTTACTTTGTTGCACTATATGTGCATTTAGCAGGGAATCTTTTATTTTAAAATGGTACATGGTGACACTTTTAGTGTTACATCTCTTAATTTTTTTGGCTTTCCAAAGTGTTAGTGTAATTTTATGCGAGTAATTATGTTTGAATGCTGAATGTGTGCACATTTTTATGAGTGGTAATGTTCTGTATCTTAACAGGAAGTTTAGCGCCTGTTTAATCACACTTCCACTGGCTTTACTTTCTCTTCTCATTTTGGCCTTTTCTCTGGAAGCGACAGAAAGCTTTTATACGAGAGACATCCTGTAAATGTTTTGTGGTCCTTGTTCAATATACACAACCCACAACATGAAGCAGCATAGTTGTTTGTGACATTGTTCATTTTCCAAATATTTAAAGATTTCTCTTCTCAAACAATCATGATCATAAAAAAACAGACAAATATCTTATAGAGAAACAGCCTACCAGTTTAAAGACACTCACCAAGTGGCGGCTGCAGCATGTCTCCGTTCCTCTCACAGGTCCCTATTGGTTGGATCTCTAACGAGTCGACCAGTCTCCAGAAGTCATTGGTGTTGTCACTTCCATCCAGACGCAGGCGTAGACGAGTACCCATCATGCCCATCACTGTTGCAATGCACACAGAGTTGGAGTTGCGAGGGTCCCGCGCCTCCAGTTTCATACCTGCTTTGAAGTCATTGGAGGGGGGGACTCTGGACTGCAGAGGGACACACAGACACAGTCAGTCACTGTCAAAAAAATGCAAAAAAAAATTTAAGATTCAGAAAATTATTTTAAAGAATCGGAGAAAAAGAAGAAAGCTAGGGGAAAAAACTATATTCATAATTATTATTATACATTTTAAAATTAACCGAGGGTTAAGTGGTTCAGTGTAAGACAGCACAGTAAACACATTACCCTGGACTTCACCATGTCAGATCACTTAGTGGTTTCCCCTTTAAAAGGATTGATATGACCTGACAGAGAACTACGCACACTGGGACTTGTGTGGACGCGGTCCATGATGATGTATATCTTTAGAAATGGGTCACAAATATAAACTTTAAAAAAAATTAAATTAATTTAAAAAAAAATACGGGTGCTATTAGGGTAAATATACTATTTGTTTGGGTATATTTTTGGTCATGGCTTCACAGCAGCAGTTTATTTTACTATACTTAAAAATAAACGTCCATGGCCATGTTCATTATAATGAAGAAACATGTCACTCACTACAGTGGTGTGGCTCACTGATGTGTTTTTAATTTTTGGACAACAAAGGAGCTCTATGGCACAAAGGAATAAGCTGCATATAAAGCTGGAGCTATTTGTTGATGCTTTTTAATTGACAATAAGATAAATAGAGAACATCTCCAGACTCATTAAACTTACGACACCTTTAACTGAACAAAAACATCAGAAAGGACATGTTTGCCCTGAGTTATAACAGACTGTAATGTTATTTAACAACATCAAAAAATACAACCATTTACAGGAAATAACAGAAGTGGAATAAATGAAATGGAACCTTTAAAAGCATGCTAATGATGAGCTAGCTGACTTACTTGTTTGAAGCAAGAAGGCGATGCTGCAGTGGAGGACGTTTCTCTCAAATAGTCTTCCCAGCTGAACGGTTCTGGCAACAAAAACAACAGAAACAAACCGTTACTGAAAGACTGTTGTAGGAAAGTGTGAGAGAAACACTGTAAAGTGACTCACAAAACATATTTACAGGAATAAAACTTACGATTTGATTTTCAGTAACTGATTTTTTCTTGGCCACCTGGGAGCAGCGGAAACACAAGGTGTTTGTGTAGACATGTCAAATGCACTGATCAGATGTGGCACTTTAGTTTCGTTGCAAAAAAGGCATTCTATTCTATTCTATTCTATTCTCTTGGCGTGTAAGTTGAACGAACATTAGGGCTGTCAATGTTGATTAATCACTTTCTGTGGTGCCCTTTGACCCGGTGCGTCATTGAGGGCCACAGTGGCTTTGTCACCTGTTTGGCCCCGTGAATGCAACATTTACATTTAAAAAATGCCCAGATGGAACTTTGAATAGGAGCATCATTCTCTGCAATTTCTGCGGTAAGAAATTTTCGTACCATTTGAGAACCTCAAGCCTGAAATATCACCTTGACGAAAAGCATTTCGCAGCGAACCTGGAGGTCTGAGCTAGCACAGCCTCCGAATCAGTCTCGTCAAGCCACACCTGACCAGGCGTTCAAACGCAAACTGAGTAAGTCTACCTGTAACTGACTAACTCCTTTGCAAAGTGGATTGCAATGGACTGTAGACCAGGTTTGGTGGTAGAGAACAAAAGGACAATTGTCACTTGAACTGCTTGATGACCAGACCAGGCGTCTGTCAGAATGTGTAGCTACACCGGGCTAGTAAAAGGGACTAGGCGTCTAATTGGGACTCTGCATTTAAATGAAGATTTACGGTATATAGCAGCCCTAAATTAACTGTTCTGGTTGTGCAATGATTGCAGCTAGAGAGATAAATGCCCATTTTATGTTTGTTTATACCCAGTTACTAAATCTGCACAGATATGAATGTTTGTAAGAGATGAAGGAGATCTTGGTAAATTTGAGGGATTTGCTCATCAAGAGTTACTAAAACCATTTGTGCCAGATAAGCGTCAGAAGTTACTGAAAATAGACAAAATAGATAACTGTTATTTCAAGTGTTGACACAGAAGTTGCCGACACAAAAAAAGCTATTGACTCAAAAAGTTTTAGACCATTAATGAAAGGATAAACAATGGAGAGGAGAAAAAAAAGCGAGAGATCAGAGTTGCCAACCATTAGATTTGTCGAGGGGAGATCCCGCTGTGATGCTGCTCCGCCGCTCCTTCTCGTCTTTTTGATCTGAAATCAAAAGATGATTGAACTTCTCATCAGGAAGTGGGAGCGACTGATATACAGACTGTAATTACTGTGAGAATGAACACATAAAACCTGTGATTGGAATAGTTCTGAGAAAAAAACCAACACCAAAAATTCAAATGATGTATTAAGAAGCGTCAGTGAGCATTTTGATGTTTCTGTGTTTGTTTCGTGATCTGATTGGTGTTGAAGCATATTAGTGTGTTTGAGAATCGGTGTGTAAGAGCAGCAGTGACAGTACAGCCATAAAAACAGCACTGTGAAGGCCTACCTACCTCTGTGCGGTGTTCGGCCCATGATGACCAAAGATAAATGCGCTGCTGCAGAGGAGCTGAAGTCAGATAGGCTGATACCCACAGAGGCACTGCAGAGGAGACAGATACACAAACTTAAAAATACCAGAATGCATAGACCGATTGTAATGTATGCTGTGAGATGGAGGTGGTTTTTAAGGGGATTCATGTGAATTTTCATCGTTAGATTCAGTAATGCAGTCAAATGACTCTCTGATACACATCCCCATCAAAATTAAGAGACTTTAAACTTAGATGCAAAATTCATTCCACTTCTTTTCCCCTTTAACTTTGTACCGGCTTCCTGTGTCTCACAGAACTGATTTAAAACTACTGGTTATTAAAGCATTGAATTGTGTAGGGCTAAAATACATTTCTGATCGGCCTTTCTTCTGGGAATCATCCAGACGTCTCAGATGGTTTGGGACAGGTCTGCTCACTGACTGCCAGAGTCAAAACCAGAGGCTTAAATATAGACAGTGTAGAGGCCTTGAGAATATTTCAGGCTGCCACCTTAGAACTCTACCTGCGTTTATAAAGAAACATTAAATTAAAAATGGGGCCAATTGCTGTGGACTATATGCCCTCAAAAATGCAAACCCATCTCCGTCATGATTGTCTTTTCTTTTCTTGTCTTTGGTAAATAGTCAGTAGTAGTATTCAATTAAATGAATCATTTCTTCATTTCAATGCACTGAAGGAGGTGTGCATCTACTCATGGACAAGAGCCTCATGCTCATGACAGCACAGGATGTAAACATTAATGGTGCCCTCCTCGCTAGCTCAGTGGTGCTAGGTGCAAGCAGTAGATGATGATTTCTTTCTGCACATTTGAGAGATACGTTTGCGAGGTAGTTCAGTAGAAAGAAAATAGCTCCTACGTGAAACTGTGACAACAAGGTCTGTGGATTATCTTCAGTAACTGGGGCATGATTTCTAGAAAGAGACATTGCTGTTGAGTTTTCAAATGTATTTTTTGGCGCATTTAAGCCACAAGCCGAGTGCCATCTAGTTCCATTATATTTGAGAGAAGGCAGACATCT
Source organism: Epinephelus moara (assembly GCF_006386435.1). NCBI lineage: Eukaryota > Metazoa > Chordata > Actinopteri > Perciformes > Serranidae > Epinephelus > Epinephelus moara. The sequence goes on from NC_065506.1 coordinate 35,573,617, forward strand.
CTACGGCTGATATCTCCAACACTCAGCAACTCACACCAAAATAATCTAGATCCATAAATAGCACTACAGGTAAGAGGAAAAATATATATTTTTGATTTGAGATTGAACTGTCCCTTTAAAAACACAAAGACCCACAGGTTTGAACTAGATTCCTTGATTACCATTATCACACACTGTGCTGTATCTTTAATGGCTGCAGTGAATATTAACTGGAGCCTGGAATGTGTATTAATGCACAGCTAAAAAATAGTCTCTAATAAAAGCACTGTTTATTCCTATTGAAGTAACATTACCTAAAACCTACAGTGCCCAGCTCCTTCAGAAAATCAGCTTGTATTTGTCACAGGTAAAAGTTATAAATATTTTTCTGATTACATGACCATGATCTTGTGATATCTAATCTGTTAGTAACAGCTTAGATATTAACAGATAATTTTATCACTTTATATTTTATAGAACTAAAACTAAATCTTATACAAACATCTAATCATATTACTCACTTGTTTCCATTGACAATATTTAGCATAATGAGGAAAAAGTGCCATAACATTTGTTCTGATCAGCCTAAACTTTTAAAATCTCGTATGGACAAACTTTAGGCAAGTGTCAAACAGTACGACTGAAATTTTTGGCTCACATGAACAATTGCACTCTTATCAGCAGTCAAAGCCAGGACTTTTGAAAATTATTATTAAATGTTTCCATAGGATTTCTTTACTGCATCAGGTTATAGACCAAATTCTTGATTCTGCTTCTTGTAGTTTCTGAGCAATTTTCCCATCATATTATATTTGGTCTTTGGGCTCATAGGACTATACTGTTTTTTCCTAAGATATAATTACAGACATATAAAAACAGCAATCACATGTACTCAAAGACTAAATATAAGAATATATTTAAAAATATTAGAAAACTCTCTTTTCAGCTTAACAGTTTGACCAATTTTAAGCATTTCACATTTAATATTGTGTCTTGGGAAGCCAAGGGAACACTTCCACAAACGCAAATTAAAATTTCAGTTGCAGGCACAAATGGGTTAGTAAATAATTATCACACAGCATAAATCCAACCAACATGTCGACCTATGCTGATCTGTCCAAAAATGTTATTTCAGAAGTTATCCTAAGTGCTATATTGTAGGCAACTTGAGTTTCTTAAAAGACGTTTCACCTCTCGTCCAAGAGGCTTCTTCAGTTCTGAGGATCTGAAGAAGCCTCTTGGACAAGAGGTGAAACGTCTTCAAGAAACTCAAGCAAGTCCAGTTGCCTACGATATAGCGCTTAGGATTACCATGACCTGGATGACTGAGAATCTTCACCAACATATTTCACAAGTTCAAATTGCTGGCAGCTTTACTACACTGACATTTACTCCTGTTGCACTGTACGAATTATGTATAAAATAAAGTTGTTACCACACTGTTTAAGCTGAAAATCTGTCCCACACATCCAGGTTTACAAAAGGCATAGTCCCACTCTCTCCGTCCGCACATAGTGATAGGTCAAAATGAAGCAGAAAAATATCAGGGAACCAGAGTATCCAAAAAAAAAAGTGATCGACTCCAAGTTAAATCCAGAAAATCAAAAGTTAAAATCCACCCAAGCAGCCAGACAGTGTTTCCTTTTCCTTGCGTTCAAAAACCTTAGCATCTGCAATGTATTGTGGCTGCCCCTCCCTCTGAAGACCCTTCTGTCTCTGCAGTGAATCCCATTGAGTCCGAAGAAGCCATAAAGATTCCTAGCTGCCATAAAAAGCCATTAAGACGTGTGGATGCTGGACGTCTGCAGGCCCACATGAAAAGGATTCCAGCTCTGCTCTGCGCTCAGCTGCAGACTGCTTCAGTGTTTGCACTGCTCTGCCTGTCTCACTCAAGAGGGTCAGACAAAAAAACGCCCGGCAGACCAGGAAGCACTTCATTTTTACAACCCCCATTTCCACTAAAGCAGGCACTTATGTGGGATTAGAGTAATGTTCACAAACCTTTAACAGTGAGAAGATCTGAAAAATGACCTGAGACCTGGTGTCAGGGGAGGTTGTAACTTTTTCTTGACAGGAGAAGCTGTCAAAGTCATTTTTCTCATGTGGGGAAAAAAACATGGGTAAAAGTTTAAACTGTACACAAATATGTTTTGTCATAATATTTAAAAATAAATAAATAAATAAATAATGTAAAGCATATTTAGGCTGCAGTGTGAGGCATTTTACTTTTTGATGCTCACATAAACACTGTTATCTATAAATTTAATCTGAAGGTAAATGAAAGACATAATGTCACAGCTGGCCATTTCTGAGAACACTACTGCACTAGGGCTGTAAATATTGATTCATTTCATTACCAAATCAATAATCAGTTGATTACTTTCACAATTAATTAACAAATTGAGTCTAGAAAATGTCAAAAATTCATTGTCTCGTGAGATGTACAGCCCAAAAATTCAAAAATATTCAATTTAAAGTGAAAATCAGCAAATTTAGGAGGCTGATTGTTTTCACTATGCAGAATGAACACCTACAGATTTAGTTTAGATGTTTTTGTACAGCTAACAGAAAGTTTAAGAAATGACCGACCTACATTTATGGTAGAGTCAAAAATACCCAAGATAAAGTTGATTTTGTTTGAATATCTCCAGATAACTAGTACAGCCAGTGGTGGATGAATTATTGAGATCCTTTACTCAAGAAAAAGTACTAATTATACCACACTGCAAAAATACTGAAAGCCCTGCACTGAAAATGTTTAGTAAAAGTATGAAGGTGCGATCAGGAAAATGGTTTCTCTCGGCCGTTTCAAAGCACTGTTGCAGGATATTTGTGCACAATCCTGGATATGCCAATGTCACGGTGTGTCTTAGCTGGTCTTTGTGATCATGTGTAGTTGCCCTTTTCTGCATTTTTTGGTTCACTTCTAGTTTACATTATCATACTTTTTGGCTTTTCTTAATCTATTTTGTGTTTTATATTAGAGCTGTAGATTTTTAATCTGTATTTTTGTTCTATGTTGTCTGTCTGTAACTTATACTGGTGCCTGTCTTGGTCAGGACACTCTTAATCTCGAGAGGTTTTTCCTGTTCAATAAAGGTTAAATTAAAAAAATAAAAAATAAAATAATGCAGAAAATTCTAAATGAAACATATATTTCCATTAAATGAAACTGGGTAAAACACAGGCTAGTAATTAAAGGAAAAGCAGCAAGTCTTCATATTTGAGAAGCTGAAACAATTAAATGTTTTTGGATAAAAAACAGACAATTGTTGTAACAGTTGCCAGTTAATTTTCTAATCAATCGAATTATTGTTTCAGCTGCACTCGAGCATTTTCATTTGGTTTGTGTGCAGAATTCTCAGTCTGTAAAGTAACGAGTGATTAAAGTTATCAAATAATAGCAGTAGAGTAAAAAGAACAGTATTTCCCTCTGAAGCGACACATAAGAAGAGAATATATGGGATTAAAATACTTAAGTATTTTAAAAGGAACCTTAACTTGAGTAAATGTATTCAGTTACATTCCACCTCTGAGTGCAACCAACAAGTTGGAAATCTAAATATGTCTTTAGTTTACTATTGTATATAAGACAAAGAAAAGCAAATCTGAGGCTGAAATCAGTTGTTTAACAGATTAGTCCATTGACAGAATTTAGTTGACAACTGTTTTGATAAACGAATAATAATTTATTAACTGAGAGAATAAACTGATTAATCAGTCATGAAAATGGTTGCAGCACTAAGCAGCTCGTCACAACTGAAACTGGAGCTTGGTAAAATGTGACATTCTTGGGTCAAGGGCGTGGGTTTCATTGGTGAGGATGATTTGAAACTGAGGTTTGGGGTCCTCTGCCAGAAAAGTTTGAGCATCAAACACTTCTGCATTCTGGTGTTTCTTATGCACCAGTTTGTGCCTTTTCTGCATCACTTTATGGTGTTAATGTCTTTAATTTTGTCAAAAATACAAGTTCTCTGCTGCGTTTATGTTTTTATTATTGACAAATGCACTTTCTAAAAATTAAGGGGGATGTGTCCCCTGTGTCCCCGCCCCTGATATCTACATATATGTTCTTGCTCGAAAAATGACATCAAATTAATTGCACAATTCCACTGAAAGTACTTTCAGCCAGGCGGCCTGGTCTGTCAGAGGTTTAACAGAGTAGAATGTACTTCCAATTCATATCAGACACGTATAGATGTTTCAGTAATCATTTAAAACAATGGATGATTAATACATTTAAGCACTAAACTCTTTTCTGATGCTGCTGATAATATGCCCTGCTATGTTGTGATCGTGTGCTATATGAAAATATGTCACTTCTGCCTCTAGTGCTTTAAAAATTGCATGTCCTTCAAGTTTTAGCACTGAATCACACTTTTGAAGTCTTTTCAACTGTGTGTCCTATTTTCTTTTTCTTTGTGTCCATTTTTTGTGGTTTGTTGTATTTTAGGTAGCCTGTGTGACATCTTGGCCAAGGGACTACAGATGAAAAATAGACTTTGGGCTGGCATTTTTATACCATGTGTATTTATTAATTTGCACTGTCCCTTCTTAAATAAACTAAGCCAACAAAAATCAAATTTATAGAAACAGTATATTCTCATATTTGAGCAGCAGATGTTTTGCATTAAACAACTAAATTAAAGTAGTTGCTGATTGATTGATTAATCATCCAGTTATTCCAGCTCTATATTTTACATTTGCAGATTATTTTAAGACTAATAAAAGGTTGACAATGCCAGTCTATGTGAGTTCACCCTGCAGCACGTCCCTCTGTGGTGCTGGAGCGGAAATAACCCTTTTTATAAATTTGACAAGGATAAAATCAACCTTGAAATCCAGACTGAAACCACCCTCACAGCCTGGCCGTGTTGTCTCTGTCAGGCGGGTCAGTTTGGAGACAGGAGGGTGAAAGGATCACATTACTGCCGAGAGGCTGAGGGGTGTGAGCCGCTGCAGGGCGTCACCTCCAGCCTGCTAACTTAGGATATCATTTCCTATCAAAGGCAAAAACTTGAATTACAGAATATTTGTCATGAAAGCAGTTTAGTTGTTGCAGATATTTGCGGTTGCATCACACCTCTGAGGCTTTAGGCTGCACGTGTGCTTTATAATAAATAATTTCCTCCTTTCATTTGCAGGCTTTGGGCTCGGAGGGGAAACACTGAATCAGCAGAAGATGAAATTAAATTTGAAGAAAAGTCTGTGACGCATTTTCATCCGCGTTATGTGCACAGTTTGTGGGCGGCACGGTGCTCGTTACACGGGGATAAACACCGCTAACGTTACGTTACAACAACGGGCGCGATACTACGAGGCTGCAGGATCATAAACGTGTTGTTAGTTGCAGAGTAACCCTCTGCAGGAATCCGGTAAACAGAGAGCAGAGGGGAATCTGCAGAGTTCAATGTAGCCACTGTACGCACCAAGCTGTCCGCCTGCAGATACAGTATAAACACGCTGTGTTATCAGTCCCTGCGGAGACAAACAGCTGGAAACACCCCCGCTACTGATCGCAAAGCACAGACTAACCCGTCCGCGGCTGCACAGGAGAGTAATAATGAGACATGAGCCGTACCAACCGTTTGAAGCAGGTATTTTGATGGGAGATTCCTCACTTTCTATCAGATGCAAGCCGCCATATTCGCTGCAGCTCCGCGCATGTCCACCGCGCAGTGCTGTAATTCATATTTTTCCACTGGAGGTTAAAAAAAATCACAGGAGTGGGATTTTATTAATTAGTCGTTTTATTGAGGCGGATATTGTTTCATGTTGGGGTGTAGTAATAAACTGCAGGTCGTGTGGAAACGAAAACATGAACACTGACTGTGGTGTTTCCTGTTTTTGTTCATGCAGGAGGAGGTGGTGAGACACAGCAGATGAAACTGCAGGCACTGGAAGGTCAGATTTATGTGAGAGGCTGCTAATGAAGAAGAAATGGTCATTGAATAAATAAAAAAAGAAGCAGAGCATTTCCTAAACACATTAATGGATTAATTTTTTGTAATAAAACAATGAACCAGCCATAATAAAGGGAGATTATTGCTGGATTGATTACCAGTGTTGGATTCCTTAGTTTCTTAATTAACCCTCAGTCAAGATTTTTTTTTCTTAAGTGTTTTATTTCTCTTTATGCAAAAAAAAAAAAAAAAAAAGAGTGTTAAACATGCATTTTTCAAGGTTTGTTTCCCACATGTCCACTCATAGTATGGGTAGGCCTATAAGTTTCCAACTGAAGAAATATAAACCAACTTAAAGATTAATATATATCATGTGAAACATGACATTAACATATTTTAATACTGTTCAATGCCATGAAAAAGCATTGAACTTTGCTTCTGACCTCTCAACCTCTCCCCTCTGTCTTCCTACTCCTCCCTTCTGTACCTACCCCTCTCCCTCATTCATCTCTTTCCTCTTCACTCCTCACCCCCCCCCCCCCCCCCCCCACACACACACACAC
>NC_065506.1:35580091-35611409 GCF_006386435.1 Epinephelus moara
AAAAAAAGTACATTACATACTAACAACATAAATAAATTGATGTACAGCAAAGAAAGTCACTGCAAAATAAGTATATTCAAGAGCAAAGTTGCAGTAATACTATTAACTGTAGTTGAAATATATCCAGTGATGCATGATGCCCAGTTTAGTGGACAGATGATTAACTGTAATTTCCTCCCAACATAAAATCAATACTTGGAAAATTTAACAGCTGTATTACTCCTAAGATATCACTTGATGTGACCAGATTTAATTTACCTTCCAGGGTCTCCTATTATAGAAGGACTGGTAAGATGTTCGTGAGCTGCACAGCATTTCTCTCTTTCCGTCGGCCATCTTGGATTTGAAAGATTTGTGTTGCACTGACAACACCTGGCCAGTGGGTGGCAGTGTATGACACGATGCATTAGGGTCCACTCCACTGTATGACTTAAATACAACTACAGCACCAAAACCCATGCATATACAAGAAAATGGCTTTAAAATAGCTGTCCACTGAAATGACCACTATGCATGAAAGGGTTAAAATGGATGACATAGCAAATGAGTAAAGTACTAACAAAAATAATCCTACAGAAGTCCTGCATTCATTATTTTACATGTTATCAGCAAGTTGTACTTTAGTATCAAAAGTAAAAAATATTTACATGCAGAATAATTATAGATTATTTTATGAGATGATTATTGTTACATTTACATATAAGCAGCTCATGAAAGTGAAGTTACTTTTAAGTACTTTGTAATCTGTAGTTTGATCTATAACAAGCTGTCATATGTCATAAAATGGTTTGGATTGTGTAACCTAACACTGTGTGTCAGATATGTAGGCCTATTATTTTGTGCATATTTATAGACTATTTTTTTTCTATTATTTGCAAGTTAATTTATTTATTTTTGTACATATATATTTATTTATTTATTTCATTGAACCCATATTTAACTTTTAATTTAGGTTAAAACAAAGTGCTCAAGTTAACTTAAGTCTACTTTACCTCTTCTCAGTCCAGTGTCCTTCTAAAATTAATATATGAACAATGTTGGGGAAGATACTTGAAGGTATAGCTTTTTATGCTAACAATTATTTTACACTGGAAGAGGATGAACTTCAGAAAAGCTTCTCTAAGTCTAGTTTGGTTAACTAAAGCTTCTTTAAAAAAAAGTAGTTCTAACTACTTTGTATACAAAATATATATTTAACACTGTAAATTCATCCATCCAGCCATTTTCAACCTCATATCCAAAGCCAGGTCGCGGGGACAGCAGGCTGAACAAAGTATTCCAGACGTCCCTCTCCTCAGCAATGCATGCTTTCCAGCTCCTCCTGGGGGACCCTGAGGAGTTTCTAGGCCAGACAATATTTGTAATCCCTCCAGCATGTTCTAGGTGTGCCCTGGGGCCTCCTACCAGTGGGACATGCCCGGAGCACCTCAAGTGACCCCTTTCGATGCAAAGGAGCAGCGGCTCCACTACGAGCTCCCTCCGGATGTCTGAACTCCTCACCCTATCTCCAAGGCTGAGTCCAGCCACCCTTCTGAGGAAACTCATTTCAGCCATTTGCATCCGTGACCTGATTCTTTCAGTCACTACCCAGAGCTCATGACCATAGGTGAGGGTTGGGACATAGTTGGTTCAGTTAGTTATTACAGCACCTAATGTCTCCACCTCAGCCGAGGAGAGATGGCAGCATGGTTGCAGAGGTCAGTCCTCTTGCTGCAGAGTTTGTTTGACATTATCTGTCTCATGAACGAAGAATTCACATTGCTGAGAAATGTTGTGACAGGAGAGTCTACCCATACTAAAAAACTCCATGTCAAGCTTGAAATAAAGATCTTCCAAGTTTTCCACGTGTGAGACTGTCACTAACAAAATGTGAAATACTTTCTTTCAAATCTTGATCTGTTAATATTCAGATCTCTCAAATAACAAATGTGGCACACATGTAGGTGAGAGAGTTTTTCTTTGGTGAGGACTCAGACCAAATGTTTCACATTTTATGAGTGCAGCTCTACTGTGGAGTTAAAAATAAATGTCACTCCATATCCATATCCATAAAACCCCACAGTAATGATGAATCAGGCTACACGTCCCATTGTGAAGACTTATCTACTGTACTTTATTACAAATTTATGCACTTGTACCTTAAATATTTTGCCTCTGCTGCACTGCAGATGAAATTACCTCTACATTCATCTTACAGCTACTTTAGCCCATAAGATTTTAAAACACAATAAATGATGAACAGATTGTTTATTTTAACTCCATTTCAACCAGTATTGAAAAGCTGCATCTGTGTTAAAGAATCAGTAATACGATCTAGCATTTGATAGGCCTAACATTATGAAAAGGCTACTTTTAGTTTGAAAGCAGACAACCCGGGTAAATAGGGTAAAACGTCTAACTAACAGATATCACTATGTTTTGTTATCAACATGTGACAGAATTTTTGGCCCTTGCAGAGACTAAAACCCTAAACACTAGGACCAAATGGGAGCAAGACCTAGAATGTGCTTTTGAAGAAAAAGAGGTCATTGGGTTTGAGTTCCCTTGTTCACCTAAACTAGCCTTAGTATAGGCGATATATCTGACATCACTCTTGCCAAAAGAAACAAGGTGCATATCATCAACCTGGCCATGATTGCTTGTAACAAATGTAGAAAACTTCAGATCCTCCCCCATCTCCAGTTGGCTTAGAGAAATCTCCTCATACATGGCATCAGATAAAAGTATGTTTAATCTTAAAAGAAAACCACATCTCTTTGATAAGTGCTGGTCTGCTTTCAGGAGCTATACGGGAAATATTTCTCAGTCTCATGAGGGTCAACAATAAGATCTGTCTATGCACACATGCTATGGTGTAGATGTGTAGTTGATTTTGTACAATTGTAAATGAATTTAATGTATACCTCAGCAATCGTACCCCCTTCCATTTTTTTCTCTTCAGCAGCACCCCCTGTCTTAAAGCAGTGACAACACGGATTGCCAGAATATCTCGTCAATGGCGGGGATAGTGTTAAAAAAACTAAAGTTACACTTCTTTTTTTTATCTTTTAATTTTTCCTCTGAAACCCTATTGATAACCAACCCTGTGATGGGGTTGGTCATCAGAGTGTCTTTGATGGTTAATTACATCTTGTTACAATAAGTTGTAAAAATGAATGTGATACCCATTTCAAGCCAAGACTTTAAGCTTTCATTTTATGTAGAAATGACTATTCCGAAGTCGTCGAAATCCAGCAATTGGGCAGTGACCTGCAGCGTCAGAAACCAACTAAAAAATGTATCCTTTAACGTTAGCATGATACGCGACCGGTTGCCGGTATATGGCGCCTGGTGTCGTCACGGAAACGAGGCAGGACAAGGATGAAAGGTAGGGCGGCGAGGGTCCGAGTAAGGCGGGCGGGAGTGGTGGTGGACGGGTCAAACAAACACTGACTTTCACCCAAGAGAGCAGCGTTTGTGTCCCGTAACTTTCTAAAGCCAAACCCTGTTATTTTTTCCTAAACCTAACCACTTCTTTTGGTTGCCTAAACCCAACCATTTGTGTTTGTTGTTGAGGGAAAAAAAAGTTAATTTGCAATGTTGTACTGACGTGGTGCCTTTATTTTGAAAGATACTGTATGTAAACATTAAATTTCCTGTGAAATTGATGTGTATCTTGAAAGAAGAGAACTTGACACGGTGTCCCAGAACATCAATAACCAAGGCACCCAGGGTACCTTGCACGTCAGAGGTGGACGTGGAAAGCCTATGACCAAGCATGTCAATATATGATGAGGTCAGAGTGATAAAAAGTGTGACAACCAACCCTGGTCTCCCCCAAAATAAACACCTAAATGTTTTTTTGGCAGACATGTTATGGAAGCAAATCCAAAATCTCAACTGACCAGTGCATGAAAAAACTATTTTCCTCTGTAGTGTCTCCATTTGAAATGTTTCTCATAATTATGTATCTTTATAGTTCATACAGTATCTTCAGCCTTCTTGTAATGAAGTGTTTATTTACATTGTGATGTCACAAATGGTCCTTCACTACAAGGATAACAAACAAGAGGTCACCCTCTGAATAGTATAAAGCTGCTTTAAAGCATTATCATTAGGCTCTGACACTCAGTTCTTACAGCTGTATGATGAAGTTGTCTCAGTGAGAACAGTGAGCCAGAAGGATGATGTGGAGGTCAAACACTGAGCACATGATCTCTGGGGAGGAGGTGCAGCATTTAATGTACAAACTAACTGTAACACCTGCTCATTATGAAACAAACCGACCCAGTGTGTGTGCATCCATTGAATTCACACTGATTTCGCCAATTAGTTCAGTCATGAAGGGGAGGTGTAGGTGGGAGACAGTGGAGACGAGCTGCAGGAAGGTTTTTAATCAGTGACACAACATGGATTGACCAAAAGGGGGGCTGATACAGCAGCACCATCACTGACAGCATGAAATCTGTGCGGATTAATATCAAGCATATGCAAAGATTGAACCGATTATGAGCTGGATTGCATTTCCATCCCAAAGTTTTATCTTATCACAGCTCGTACTGGATGTAAAACCACTGCTGGAACGCGCAGACGTCCGTGTTTCTATTGGCTGTCCGCAGCGTCGCTCAGAGGAATGACGCTTTTTTTTGCTGCTATAACCAGCTGATGCTGAAGCTATGAACACGGAGCCTCTGAAGAACTGTTGACGGTACATGGATACCCCGTCATCGGCGTTATGCCTGCGGATTCGGTCTCGTCTCCATCCAGAGATTGAGTGAGTAGGATATTTGATGGTGTCACGACGCACAGGCCCGGGCTCTTTCACCCCCCTGTCTCTCCACATGATGTTTCCTCGTCTTCTCACATCATCATTTTCATGGGCATGATGCTGTGTGCTTCACAGATTGAGCTTTCTCACCTCACACAGCGACACATCACATCTGCAGGTAAAAAGGGGGCTTCGTCGGTGAAATGACGGACGTGCTGCGATGGATTGTTTTTATGGGGTGGGTTTTGGGGTGCGTGAAATGATGTCTAATTATGGGTTTGTGGTTAAACGCTATTTGCGGGTCTTGTTGTGCAACACTGTCGTGAACATGGTCCGTGAACTACGTTATAATGCATGCACTGGTTGCTGTGTAGGCTGAGAAACGCGTGGACAGCGACGGAATGGTGGTGCGCTCCGCAACGCAGCGATGAGAGAGACGCAGTTTCGATGCAGAGAGAACAGCATTACTATCCCCTCTCTCTCTCTCACCTCATATACACACGCGCACACACATACTGTCGTGCACGCGGACGCACGCACCAACCTATTAAATTCACACTCCCAAACTCACTCAATCCCGTGCTTTTCTTTGCATGCACACACCAACAGGCGTTTGTTGCAAGATTAATGCCTCAGCGCGCTCCATCAATATTTTCTGGACTTTCCTGACGTTTGCACCGTATTTCCATTTACCAGCTGTCTGTGTGATGGCTGCAAGGAGAAGCAGCAGCTATCAATAAACCGACTCTGTGTTGAACCCATTTTTTAGGAACATTTTTCCTCGAGTACAGGAAATAATGCATGATGTAGGCTGCTCCAGTCGCAGGCTTTTAGGGTGCATATTTGTCTGTTCAGGCAACATTGAGTATGGATCGAATCACTCCCCTGTGGCAGCACCATATCCTTAAATGACTAGCCATGGATGGCCTCAACATCCACCTTATCACTTCCCTTGGAAAGACTTAGCTGTGTGGAGTGTAGGCTACACTGCATAGGAAAACGCCCACACAGGCACATGAGCCAAATCAACATTAAAGTGTTTTTGCACTGCTGAATAAATCAAGTGTTAAAACAAATGAAGTTGGACTGATACTGTGAGAAGCTCTGATGGTTTCAGTCCAACAGCATTCGCATTACAAAAGAGGCATTTAATAATCGTGGTCAGTATTTGGACGTGTGACAGGAGGAGATCTCAGCCTTTGGATATAATGGTTGAGTGTTTTTCCCCTCCAGGAACAAATTACTTAGCATTGAGTGCGTATGTAGAAGATGCTCATAGAAAAATGGGGGGAAAGCAAACTAGGGGCTGAATATTAGTACACATGAAGAAGTTGTGAGAATGGTAAATCATCAGACATTTCAACCCATTCAGTTCAACATCTTAAATTTGTAAATAAGCAGTGGGCACAATAGAAAGTGCAGCTGAGCTGATGGGAATGCCCATTATTGGCCATGAACCAAAGTGCTGGGCACGATTTTGACCTGACGATGGCCCTAAGAGTAAAAGTCAGGATAAATAAAGTTATTACAATTCATCCTGATGGGCACAGTGTCTGCACCAAATCTCATGGCAGTCCACCCAGCAGGTGTTGGCGGCTCTGTGAGGCTGTACTTTGAGCTAAATGCTAACATCAGCACGCAAACATGCTCACAATGACGATGCTGAACATGCTGATGCTAAGCGGGTGTAGTGTTTACCATGTTCACCATCAGTCTTTAGCGCGCTAGCATGCTAACATTTGCTAATTAGTACTAAACAGGATGGTAACCGAGATCCAGTTTCAGTTGAGAACTCGTTCCAGATTGTTCGATCCATCTGAATCGTGCAGCTCTGAGCTTATAAATTTCTTGTACTGATGCCGGTGTTGTATAAATGTGAATAGTGTTTCCCCCTGTTAATGCATGGCGCCCCCCTTGGTGGTTAGGGGTCAGGGCTAAGGGTTCGGTTCAGGTTTAGGGAGGGGGAAGAACATATCAACAGGGAAACAGTTCTGACAGTTGTGCATTGCAAAACAATGACGTCAAACTCAGTACATCTGTGACAAAACTTGCAACAGCGAGAAGTTATGGCAGAGTTGGAGAAACAGTCCGAGTTGCTGCTTTGTTTTACGAAATAAGATGACAGCAGTTTAATGTCTCTAAAATGACCATTTCAAGTAAGGGTGGAAACACCAACAATATGCGGAAAACTCTGTTTAACAAGGGCTTAAATTCCAGGAATGTCATGCATTAGACACTCTGCGCATGAGTGCCATTGCTTCCTAACTGAGCAGCATGTCCGTTACTGAGGGTAATTATCATATGGTATTTTAACACTGGCACTACGCAGGCAGGCTTAGCAGACATTTTCCTTGAATAAGAAAACCAAAGTGAAAATGAACCAAGTCCAAATATACTCTCATTTTTATCTACACTGTCTTCAGACTCAAAACTAATACAATAATTGCAAAGATGCTGAAAACCTGTGTAGGCCTACTCTTTTTCCCCCACACAGAAGACTGATCAGGAATCAGTAAGGGAATCAATAAATAACTGGACCACTAAGTAGAACCAATAATGTTAATGGTATCAATGAAATTATAGCAATTCCCATCCCACTTAACACAAAGGACAGCTGGGGCTGAAGGGAGTGTCAGTAATATTGCAGGTTTGGTCATAAACAAAAGTATTGGACCACCAAGTTATTGAAAATCATCGTGAGAGAAACATAAATGTTTATACTAAATGTTATGGAGAGAGGAAAAGTCAGAGGATCATCAAAATCAGTAGGATACATCGTCTATAGAGACCATTCATTTCTGACCCAAAGTTGTGCCAATGCATCTTATAGATGACGAGGTATTTTACTAGATATGTGAAAACTCTGATCAGCTATTTTGGCTAGATAAAGGGTTGGTGGTGGGGGGTTAGGAGGGAGTCTTGTACCAGATTTTATGGCAATCCATTCAATAGTTGTCGAGATATTTCACTAGAAAACAACAACGTCACTCACGGTGCTGCTAGAGGAAAAGTCAGGACATCACTCGTAGGATTTATCCTCTGAGAGATGCTCCAATCGACCAACAGCGAACTACAACATTAGTGCAAAGCAGGCATTTATAGTGCTACTAGTCATTACACATTCACTGTAGATTGTCACTCTTGCAGTTTCCTCCAGACTGAATGTATGTCTGACGAGATACGATGAGTGTGTGGAAGTCATGCTTAAGTCATCCATGATTTAAATGTGTCCTCAAGGAAATGCTGCCTTTCTGTACATGCACATGGCCTAGTTAGCCACCATCTGTGCCAAGAATACCACCAGCATGCTACCGCTTGTGCAAGGCATGATGGGAAGTTGGACCTTGGAGTGACCCTCTGACAGCATATTGTAACACCTTGCTTCTCTGTTCTGTCTCTGGTCCAGCAGGTACGACCGTGTGGAGGTTTGGATATAAGCACGAGACGCACAACCTCAAGACATGGAATAAAGGGAGATCGGAGACGAGTGAAACAACCTGAGTCACATCCATAAATAAGAGACAATTAAAAAAAAACACACAAGGCTGGAAGAGAGCTGTGGAGTGAGGAAGAGAGAAGTAGAGGAGGTTGTGAAGATGGGGTGTGGTCAGATGACGTTTCTCCTGGACTCTACAGTTCACTCCGTCAGCCGCTGGTCAAAGCTGGAGTCTCCTCGCTAAAGCCCCGAGCGGCTCATTTCACCTGCTGGAGGAGCCCCCACCCTCGGTGATGTGATGAATAAGTTTGAAGTCCTTGGCATTGTGGGAGAAGGTGGGTGGTTTTTACACAGCAGTTTTTTACTGCATGCTTGTAGAACGTGAGGACTGCATGTACTCGTTGTTAACCTGCATCTCTGATCCTGGTGATCACACGACTGTCCTCTGTGCTGTTTAATGGGGATTTGGATGTTACAGCAGCCTGAGGTGCAGTTCACATCGCACAGCTGAAACCTGCACATCGCAGTTGTCAGGTCTTTTATCTCCAGCACATCCTTGGGATTTTAAAGGGGCTTGTGAGGCTGAGAGGTTGCAGAAGTTTCTCACAGAGCAGCATTCTTCGAGACGGTCCCCACAAGGAAAACAACGGCATTAGTCATTTGTTTACCGTATATTCTCAAATAGTTTCCAGGGCCTTTATTTACCTCAACTGCCAAGAGAACGAGGTCTCCATCTGAAACTTTAGTCCTATATTTTTATATCTTACCATCAGATTTTAGAAAGGAGCCTCCCTGTATCCTGATTAATTTGCTGCTGATGTAAAACATCCGCCGTGTTTACCTTCTTGTCTTGATAGTGTATGTCATCAGTTCATTAACAGTCATGTCGTACTCACCCCTCTGCTGCTTTGAATTTCTCCTCTGTGATAGAAATGCAGTTTTTATTTTCTAGTTATTTCTATTTACTTTCATTTTGACGAAATTTGACACTTCCTGGATTTGTGTTTCGCATTAAAAGCCTTCCAGCAGCTCAGAGGCCGGGATCCATCCCCTTGCTGTTTGGTTTTTTAGCCTGCAGGAAGTGTTGAGTTTCTCGGACTGTGACTAAACCACACTTTGAAAGAGTAAGTCTCTTGAAAGAGAAGCAACTGGAATTCATCAGTGAATTAAAACAATATCTGTGTTTAAAGAGAGACTCAGCTGCTTTCCTAAGTGGTGAGTTTGACATGACTCTGAGTGCTGTGTAAATGCACAAGGTGGCGAACTTACCATATGATCAGAGTGCTATCAGAGCACAGGTTATTCCACACACACACCTTTAAATGTTTGTTACACAGCCATTATTTTTTTCATGTAGGCAGCACCCCTGGCTATTATTTAAGAGTCTGACATTTGAGAATACAGTAAAAGACATAAAAATAACATGTTTATATTGGCCGTGTGAATTAGGACTCTCACCTTAAAGGGGCAAGGAATTATCTCGAGGTCTGAAAACTGAAGCAAGTGTAGGAGCACCTGCGGCCCCGATCAGACAGAGTATGTTTTAGCAGCCTGGGGTCGTCTTTTGTAATTGTTTTCAATAGGAGTGTTTTGGTTACTGCTTTTGCGTTGCTGAGCACATCCCGTTTTACCACTCTATGCACCTTGTGTTTTTGCCGGAGCGTGTTTACTGAATGTCTCGCAGTTTAAAAACCCAGAACAGAAAAAGTGCCACTGGCCTTTTTTCTTCATAGTCCAATCAGATGAATTCAGAGGTGAGCCTTTTGTGGTGGTGGTGATGACAACAAGTAGCATACATGGTTTAACGTTAGCTCACTTTTAACCTCACCCTAAGCAAGCTGCAAGACATCTAACATTTTACTAATTGTAACTAGGCCCGACTTTTGACATCCTGAGTCATCCTAAAATCAGCCTTGAACCAGCCATCATCCAGGTCAAGCTCCTGGACCAGCCTAGGTACTTCCTGTGATTTCTCCTCTCTCTAAGCGTCTCATGTACGAACAGGGAGCTCCGTTTCTCTGTGCCCTACTTGGGAACAACCTCTCATCCTCAATCAGAGCCAGAACAAGTGCCCTCCACCTGTCTATTTTTTATGCAGATTATAAGGTACAGATCTGTGGGTTTGCTTCACGGCAAAATAGTGGTTACGTTAAGGACGGGTGATGCGGTGGTTGCCAAGCAACAATTTAAAAAAAAAAAAAAAAGACACAGTAAGCTCCAAAAAGTGCTCTGGATGATCGAGGATGGCTTCAATGAAAAAAGGCAGTGCAGTGTGCCTCGCGTTTAGCAGGTTGTTCTGGTTGTATGCAAGTCTATGAGAAAATAACCCTACTTCTCACCTGATTTATACCTCAGTAAACATTTTCGTAAGGAGTTTACGGTCTCAGGAGCTAGTTTCACGTCTTCTTTAATACAGCATGATGTTTATTTGGTAAATTATGATCCCATTTAGAGTAAAATAGACAATAAAGCTGAGTTTGCTTTAGGCTATGGCTGCCTTTTGATTGACAAGTCGGGTTCTCAGTCAGATCCACGCCCCGCTCCTCCACAGCTGTAACCTCTTGTCCAAATATGGTCTCTTCTGGCTCCAAAAAAAACAAGATGGAGACGGCCAAAATCCCAAACTTGGGGCTTCAAAACGGTAGTCCATAAACCAGTCGGTAATCTCACTGTGGCTATTACAACTTCTTTTATACAGTCTATGATCAGAAGCAAAGGTGGATGTAGATTCAGACCTTGCAGGGAGGAGGTCAAGGTGGGTGGTTTGGTTAAAAAAAGTGTTTGACTTCAACATGACAGACCGCTGCTCATTTCACATTTTGAGCAAACAGCCAGTGCTTTTTTCTTTTAATCCTAACAATGATCTTTATCTAACCACAACCAAATATATCTGCTTAAATGTAACTAAACATTAACTCATAGCAGTGGCAATTTACAGGCTGTTTTGATTGGCAATGACAAATTACGTAACTGATCGTTTAGTTTGGAGGAATTGTTGGGTCCTTCAGCTGATCTGGAAATATGAAATAACAATATTTGAAGATACACATTTGTTTTTTATTAGGTTTATACCGATATGTTTTCAGACTCTGTGAATCTTTAGAATACTTTTAAGGCATAAACAAATTTAACATATAGTGAAATTCAATATTTCCAGACTATGAGTGACACTTTTAACCTTTCAGAAAATATCTAAAATAAGCCTTGGTTATATGCACAAGTTTTTTTGTTCGCGTCTGTGTGTTTGCAGAAGAATAAAAACGCTGGATTGCTCTTGCACCAGTGACGACATTGATGGCTGGTCAGAAAATGAAATAAATGAGGATGAGATTTTAAGTCTAGTTGTGAATGACTCTTGAGTATTCCACGCGCAGATCTTTCACACATCAAACCAGGCAGGAATGATTTCTTTCAGTCAGCAGCGTCATTTGTAGCTCATTTCAGTGAGCTGGACTGACATGCATCCCCGGCTTCACTCTAATTTGATAAGACAGGGTAACCGAGTGTTTATTGTTCTGTTGATAATTCTCACTAACTGTGATCTACATCAGTGCTTGTCAGGACGCATTAATCATAAAGTTAGACACACAAAGAACTGCAATGAAATGATCAGACATTTAAAGCCACAGCAACTACATTTTTACTCATTTAAAAGTCTGTAGAATTTGTTGGTACTAATTTTCAGGCGATTATAAACTAAAGAAAACATACTTACTGTATTACATTCAATTTATGCCAGTGTACCCCCCTCAGTCCTGCACATTAATCTTTTCAAGGCAATCATTTTTACCACTGTAAATTAGCATTTTAAAGCTTTCTTTTAATAATATTGTCAGTGTTTCTCAACACAGAAACAGTGCAGTCTCCTGGATAATTTTAACTGTTGTTTTATTCATGTGGGACAATTTGTTTGTTCTTGCCTCGTTCCCCAGTCGAATTAAACATTTAAACTGGAACAGGCACAACTGGGAGTTATTACGTTGCATGTGCGATTTGAATGGCGACAAAAGGCAATTTGGAAAGAAAATTATTAACTCCAACCAATGCAAGTCTGACTTACAGGCGCAGACCTGACATCTGAAATATGGATGATCTACCGAACAGAACACGACGTGCTTAGCAAATAGAAAGCTATAGAGACACTGTGTGTGTGTGTGTGTGTGTGTGTGTGTGTGTGTGTGTGTGTGTGTGTGTGTGTGTGTGTGTGTGTGTGTGTAAGCTGTCAAAGGTATAGTGTGTGTAGAGTGTGTGGGAGAGTACGTATACCTCCGCCTCACCTATTAACTGTTGTTTCTCTGGTGGTTCTCACCTACTGTACTTGTTTTCTATGAACATGTTTGTTTGAGGTTTAGGAGGCCAGAACATTAATTAAGATGTTGAAGTTTAAGCAAACGTCTCAGTCTCATCTTTTATTGATCTTTTGTCTCTTTCTCTCTGTTTCACGTTCAGGAGCATATGGAGTGGTGCTTAAGTGCAGGCATAAGGTAAGACAGCATTTCTCGTTGTTGTAGGTCTCACTGTCATTTGTATGAAAATATTTTTGGTTTGCATTATTATTTCTTTGTATTTTGGGATTTTGAAGTCAGACAATGATAAAGAATCAAATGTTAATATGTAGACAGTGAAACTAGAGTTGCAATTGAAAGAAAATTGATCTTCATCTATTTTGATCATTGATTATTTGAGCCATTTTTCAAGCTGAAATGCCAAATAAGTGCCAGTTCTTCTATCTTATCATATATGAGGCTTGCTGCTTGATTTTGTTTTAGGACTGTTGGTCGGATAAAACCATAGCCTGTATAAACAGAGGACATAGCCTCCATGATGTCACCCATTGGTTTGTAGACTGTTTTAAAGCCAGGAGATCATTTCAGCTGTCACAATGTTGGATTTTTGAAACCCACAGTGATCATATTTGGACAAGAGGATGGAGATAACCCTTACGCTAGCTGCTTGCTTGGTTAGCATGGTTCATCCCAGACAATATTTGTAAGTGGGGTCAATATGGGTTGTCAGTGGGCTGAAAATGGACCCTATCTTGGACTGTCCACGGTCTACCTATTGGCCACATGCCAGTTGCCCACATAGGTTATAGTAAGACTTCCTGAGTACCAAGTGCCAAAAATGGGCATCTTATCTGGGTAAACCCACCTATTTGGCCAATTGACATGTGGCAAATATGGAACCCTTGGACAGTCCCATATAAGGCTCATTTTTACACCCAATTATTACCTATATGGGCCCTGTATACAAATGTTGGCTGGGATACTGTTAACTAATAATGCTAATGATAATTTTTGCTAACAAAAAAAAAACAGGCTTAAAACTATTGAAACAAAATGTACTTACCTGAAAAACTGAATATCCGACTCTTCAGAAAGGTAGTAAATACGGATGACACGCAAGAGGGCTGATTTGCTTCTTCTTCTTTTAATTCAATTTTCATTGGAAACGATTCAAACATGGCGTTTCGCACATGGGTTCATCAGGTTTGCTAGACAATATAATGCAGTTGTTTTAACAATGCTGCAGCTGCATTGGATCCAATGAGCAGCAGAGTGGGCTGAGTAGACTACATATATGGTCATGTCTACATGCCCATCATTTGCAAATACCACATACCATATAACAAAACAATAAGACATACTGCATTACATACATACCACAACAGAAAGTTCCCTAGGGGGTCTGTAAGTGAATCTAAACACTAAACAATACTTTTTTGGGCGAACCAAATCGTTACAATTAACCTTTAAGAACTGAAATCACACTAAAGTAGCAACAGCAAGAGCTACGCCTATACTCTGTTAATGTGAGGTTACGTCATGGTCACATTACCATAAACGGAGAAATTTGCTACCAGACTGTAAACATGTTTATTTCTGCTGTAAAGTTGGGCATTTTAACATGGGGGTCTATGGGGACTGAATCGCTTCTGGAGCCAGCCTCAAGTGGCCATTAGAGGAACTGCAGCTTTTGGCACTTTCACGTTGGTTTAATTTTTCAGCCCCGGGGGTTGCTGCTTGGATAAAACAAGAAATTTCAGGGCATTACTTTGTGCTTTGGAAATTTGTCATGTTACAACGTTTCATAAACTAATCGATTAATAGAGAAGCTAATCTGTAGAATAATCTATATGAAAAAATGTGTCAATTTGAACCCTAATTGAAGCAAAACTGGGAGGAGGATGTCTAGTATTTCAGTTTTATCTGGCTTTTGTAGTTAATACAAAAAATAAGTACGAGTAAGAACTTAAAATCTTAGAAAAATGCATTTACAACATAGAAATTTGTATTAACTAACTGAGATATTAGACGACCTCTTTCCTTAATAACTGTCACTATTTAGATTGATTGTTAATGTCATCAGCTATGGTAATTGCTACTGTAATTAGAGGAATAAATATAAAGTTGACAAAAAAATATTTGCTGGTTATAACTCAAAAATTGCAGTCAAACTTTATAATACTTCTGTTCAAAAATCTTGAATACAGGCTGTGAGATACTGTCTACAGTACCCTAATGTCACCAGTTTCATGTGTTGTGCAAACGTCAGTCACGTGGTGCTGACCTACTCTCTCCCATGCTTTATGTATGTCACACTGTATGAATGAATCTGAAAGACTAGCACATAATGTGAGCTCAGCCGGTGGCTCTTCAAAAAAAGAAGGTCTTTAAATTCATGTCATTATTGTGCTTGGTATGCATGAAAGCGAGGCCTGTTGGTGTGACTCATCCAGCAGTGCCTACCATACGTGACTGAATGGTTCTCAGCTCATGTATTGCTGTTGTATCTTCCTCTATTTGCTGTTTCTCTGTAGTCTGTTTATCAAGCAAAGGCAATGTTTGCAACCTGTGGTGTTCTGAGTTGCAAATGTGGAAGTAACTGTGTGATTATTTTAAAAACCTAACTCTGAAAAAAGGTTAAATTAAAGAAAAAAGGAAAAAGGGTAATAATCAACAAAAGCTCTTACGTACTATTTCTTTAGCTTCACTTAACATCACTATTCAAGCTATATTATGTAACACATGCTAAACAGCAGAATGACAGGATGATAATAAATTAAAGTCAAAGTCAGCAAACAGGCTTAGTCAGTTGATATAGCCTCTCGGTCTAAAGTTGGATAACATTAGCCACAATAAGCTTTACTGGTCACTTTTTCAAAAAAGTAAGTTTGAATGACAAAGAATGATCTCATAGGGCTGAACAATTAACTTGATTTAAATTAGGCTACCATTTCAAAGTAATATAATGCAATTTTAAATCAAACTTATCAGAGGGTTGAAAACACCTGGCCCTGTGGGCTTCACATGACCAACACATTTACACTCCGACCTCGTCACATATTGACGTGTGGTCATTGACCTTCCACATCCAGATACGATGTGCAAGGTATGTGTTGACGTTCTGTGACGCTGTGTCAAGTTCTGCCTGTTATATGCATTGTCTTCTTTCAAAATACACTTCTGTTTTCACGGGAAATTTACTGTTAACATACAGTCTCTTTCCAAATAAACGTACTATGTCAGTACAACAACGCAAATTGACGTTTTTTTCCTCCTCCAACAATACACGCACGTGTTGCTGGAGGAGGATTTGGCTTTATAATCTTACTGGACGCTAACACTGCTCTCCTGTGTGATGTCGTTTGTTGGACCCATCCACCATCACTCCCACCCACCCTACGACTTTCTCCGCCTCAACTTTCGTTCTTGTCCCATCGCATTTTCCCATGACGCCCCTGAACTGCATTAAACTATAACGACGACCAGCCGCATATCATGCTGATGTTAAAGGACACCTTTTTTGTCAGTGTCTGACACCGCAATTCACTGCCCAAGCGCCGGATTTTGACGACTTCGGAGTGAGAATGGGTTGTCTCTTATCAAAATAAAATTCCAAGGTTTACTTAATTGTTAGGTTTGCTTCCTTAGATTTAGGCAACAAAAGTATGTGATTAGGTTGAGATCTTGATACAAAAAGATCATGGTATGTTTGTTTCTAACTTAACATTATGTCACATATGTCACATACAAACTATATAGAAACAATCTTAAAGGCTTAAAACATCTTTGAAGTTTGGAACTTTTGTCTCCCCTCTCGGCAGTGAGAGTAGTTACATAAACACTGTTGCTGTTTATTTAGATTTTAATTTAAACCTTTCTCCAAATGCCGAGTTTCTTTTTAATCTAAAGCTTCCACTCCAAACATTTTCCTTCAATGCTTCTTAGTTTTTTCCTCCATTGCTTCTGCCATACTCCTAGCTGCCGCTCCATTGCTGTGGTCTCTCCCCACTTCCTTTTTTGTACAAAACCTTATTTCAGACTGTCAGCATAGTATCAAAAGAAGACATCAGCGTCACATAAATACAGATGAAGCACTGAGAAAACAACAGGAAACAATAGGACAGTGCCAAACAGAGGAAGACAACAAAATCAAAACCAATTTACAGTATATAAACACATAATTTCTCCCTCCTTTAGCTCTGGCTTGTTCTTGTATAGTACGTCACCTCCGATGTGCCCGTGCTGGAAAGTCACCACAGACACCAGACACCAAAACTCCAGTATACTATACAGAGAGCATTAGTCTTAATCAGCATTGTGTAAACTCATTTGGCAGCACCGGATGTTCATATGTAAAAGTCGTGCAGTCTAGCTTTAAATCCATCAACAGCCATGAATGAAACACCAAACTGATGTGGTGGCTTAATCAGACAGAAATGGGGTTAATGGCAGATTACTGCAACTATTATTAGCACCTGCATTCAAGGCTTCATTAATAAAGTGATGTCGAGTTTAATCTGAATTAAAGAAGCAGGTACTGTGAAGGTGACCCTTAAACAGTCAGTCATGCAACCTTTTTCATAAGCTACCACATGACGTTACAACATCATCATCATATGACACATTATGAAACTAATTAAAAAAAAAACTTTTAAAGATTGTAAAATCAGAAATTTATTAGATCAACTTCATGACACCACAGATGCCACCGGTAAAAGGGAATCGCAGGCAAAACGTCCAATCAAGACGTCCCTTTATGGTTCATGAATAGTTCCAAATGAAAGTTGTGCCAATGACCTGGACGTTACCTGACCTTTAGCTAGATGTCCTTCCTCGGTGTCCCAGCAACATCAAAATATGATGTTAACACGAAAGATCCTATTCAGCTGCTCTACTAAAGTTTATGTGCACAGTGCGCATTTCCATTTAGTATCTTTATCCTAAAAACTGAAAATAATGAGCTAACACTGACTTATAGAGGGCAGCACGGTGGTGCCGTGGTTAGCATTGTTGCCTCACAGCAAGAGGGTTCCTGGTTCGAACCCTGGGTGGGCAGAGTTTGCATATATAGTGTGTCAGCGTGGGTTTTCTCTGGGTTCTCCGACTTCCTCCCACAGTCCAAGGCTAGGTTATCTGGTGACTCTAAATTGGCCTTAGGTGTGAATGGTTGTCTGTCTCTCACCTCTTGCCCAATTTCAGCTGGGATAGGCTGCAGCCCCCCCACAGCCCCCAACAGGATAAGCGGTTATGGAAAATGAATGAATGAGTCACACATGACACAAACCCTGGACTGCTGCGTAAAAGTCCTGTGCTTCCACAACTTTCTCCCTAAGTGAACTTTGTCGCTCTTTATACAACGTCACTTGACTTTCTAGGAGGGTTTTTTTTTGTAAGATTAACACTAAATATGACCTTAATATCTTAATATGTTATTTAATCTAATATGATCTTAATAGGAGACAATATAAAATGTAATATTTACCTACAGTGGCCCTAATGGCCCATTGCTTAAAATAGATTTCTCACTTGTGGAAATACTTTCACTTTTCTAAACCGAATCATTCTGAGCCACACTGAGCCACATGTTCTGTAGTAAAAATTCATCTAAGTGGAACATGTTCTGCTTTGACTACATAGAATTACATATTTTTTAGTCTAATTTTGTATCATTCCTTCTGTCAGCGCATTTATGAACACAATATATTTGTGAAAAACACCTCACTCCACACGGAGAGTGAGAGAGGACTACTGTGGGAGGAGTGACAGTCACAGCCGAGTCAACAAGAGAAGAGAAAGACATTATTTAAATGTTTAATGCTGCTGCTGTCCTAATCTGTTTCTTACATGAAGAAATAGGAAATGTTACTTAATTTTTTGGCCATCTCCTGCACTCAATTTTATGTGTAAATGAAGTTTATGTAGAATTAAGTTCAAATATGAGCTTGATAGGAAGCAAATCAAGGCTGTTGATGCACACACTGTATGAAGGGGAAATTAAACTAAACTGGGTTGATTCATTATGAAGTGCAGTGAGTGCCTGGTGTTTGCCCTGTGGTCCGTTTGCTATACATGCAATTTGTGCATGTGTTTTTTCATTTCGGCTCTACATCTGTCCCTCGACCAAGTTCTCTCGTCGCTGTGCTTCATGAAAATTTCAGATGAACCATAAATTATATACATTCAGTGAAACTCTAAATATGCAAACGCTTGCATTCTGAAGACATGAACAAAATGACATGGTGAGCAGAACATGACGGTTAGAGAGGAAGTTGCAACCCCAGCAGAGGCGGATAAAAATGAAACTATAAAGGACAATCCGTATTACTGAATGTGTTAAAATGCAGAATGCAGCCGTCTGTGAATGTGGAAATTTGTTATCACATTTCTCTCGTCTTGTCTTCCAAAGAAGTCTGTCTGTTATGTGGGGAACGCTCAAGTGTTTGTGCTCTGATTAAGGTCTTTGTTTAAAGCTGCGTTTGTGAGACAAATGTTTCTCTAACAAGATTAATTCAAAAATGAAAACATATTTATATTTATATATAAATGACTTGGTTTGCTGATTGCTATTTGTTTACAGTAGCTGACATAGGTTATTTTGGTTAGTAGGAGAGTGGGAGAGACAGAAGCTTCGAGTTATTGATTATGACTTCTACTCTGTGTCATGAAAGCACCAGGAGATGCATCATATTATGTAGCTTCTGTGTGAAAAATGAAATCAAAGAGTCTGGGAGAGAGAACCAACCAGTAGGACTACTCAAAAAATGACACACTGTGTATACTGGGCCTGAACCACAACATGTCTTCATGCTTGCACAGCTCAAATAATCCAAAGCCATAAACATGTTTTGTCATTTAATCAGTGCTACAACAGAAAGTCTTTTTCAACTTAAATCCCCATAGCGTTTCCAGGTGTTATTATTGATGATGGTGCTGTTGCAAAGACAATGAATCACTTTACATTTTCCTCAGAGCTTTGCAACTATACCACAGTTCCCACAGTTGCCTCAGTTGTTCCACCGATCACCATTTCCACTACTTGCCAACCTTGAGATCCCAGAAACAGGGATGATTTGGTGGCGTCTGGAGATCCTCCCCCAGAAAAATTTGAGTTTCAAAGACTTGTTTCTTGCACTCTGGTGACTTTTAATACAATTCATTTGATTCAGTTTTTGGTTCAAGGCCCTTGTACTCTGGCAGAGTACCAGGAGGAGGAAGGGAGGCCAGACTGTAGGCTTAGCCCACACCAGGGACCCACAGCCAGCTGTCTTCCCTGGCCCACACACCCCTGGGTCCTGGATGCCTAAGCAAGGCAGAATGGCATGCTTATAGTCTCTGGAGGACAGCTGGGTACTCAGGCGGGAGGGCAAGCTGGGTCCCCCAACCCCTGAGGCACTCCTCAAACCCCTAGTAGAGTGTCCCATCTGACCAACGCATGCTTAATGTAGTCAGCGTGGAGCAGGGTATCCACCCACGGCCACAGCCAACTCATGCGGGCCTGACGTGCCCCCGTCTCTGGCCCAGGAAACAGTACAGTCTAAGAGTTGTTGGGCTCATACACGCTATACAATGCCAGAATCAGGTTGTGATAACAAAAAGGAAAAAAGGGTTTAAAATACTCCTGGCATGGTGGTGTAGTGGTTAGCACTTTCGCCTCACAGCAAGAGGGATCCTGGTTCAATCCCGGGTGTGGGAGCCCTTCTGTGCGGAGTTTGCATGTTCTCCCCGTGTCAGCGTGGGTTTTCTCCGGGTACTCCGGCTTCCTCCCACAGTCCAAAGACATGCAGGTTAATTGGTGACTCTAAATTGTCCGTAGGTGTGAATGGTTGTCTGTCTGTACATGTCAGCCCTGTGATAGTCTGGCGACCTGTCCAGGGTGTACCCTGCCTCTCGCCCAATGTCAGCTGGGATAGGCTCCAGCCTCAGCCTCAAGAGGATAAGCGATTAGAAAATGGATGGATGGAAACCATGGGAGGGCGATGAAAGTCTCTCGAGAAAAATAGAGAGAGTTGGCAAGTGCTGGGGATAGTAACTGCAAAGAACTTACAATGATACTCTGGTAACCAGGGATAGCTACTGATAACTACCAAGTAAAAGAAAAGTTCTATCCCCTTCCTGTTTTTGTTACAAATCATTTAACGCACATCTTTTTTGCCATTAAACGAGCCTCCATTTTCCTGGTAGATCGTACCCAGTGGCAGACAGAATTGCATACTGGAAGCAAAGTTTATTGGGAACCAGTCTGAACGCAGATGGTGTCATTACTCTACAGCCAGTACATTTTCTTTATAACAAACTTTTCTATTTCCACTTTAATTTGTTAATTTTCCATCTCAAATCTCCTTTCAATTTTATTGGACCACGAATTTGGAAAAATTTAGTTACCAGCTGTCAAAACGGGGTAATACTCAGTCCTTTCTGTTGCATGAAGTTACTAAGATGTGTCGTGTGACATGTTTCCCACTTATATAACAGTAGTAGGGTTTCATTTTCTCATGTAGAGCCAGAGACTCAGACCATGGCAATAGAAGCTTTTTAGCTTTGCTGCGAGAGAGCAGTTATTTTTACTTTTCTCAGCTGGAAGCAGGGCAAAAGAGAAAAGGGTGGCAGATAGAAAGAGTGTTAGTGTGTGTTAGTGTGTGTGTGTGTGTATGATGGAGAGGAGGAGATGCAGAGGGAGGTATCGAACATGGAGACTATGCTGATGGTAAATGGGTCACCCTGTTAGGAGTCGACAGCGGACCCATATGTGGTTGAGGGAATCATAGACACCGGGCTAAAACCCAACCAGGTGACTCAGAGGAGACTCTGAACTGTACTACCAAGACATTAAATGCATAATAAATGTGTGCCCCTGTATGAATTATGTATACTTTACAGTACAGTATGTGTCTGATGGAACATTTAATTAGCCGAGCTAATGTTCGCCCGCGTTTGTGTGCAATGTTCTGCCACTTTATGGAAGTGTTGTATTAGCGTATGTGGGTGTTTGTATGTGGAGGCTTATGTGTTATCTTGAATTTGTGTGCAGGGAGTGACAATAGCACAACCTACACGCTGGCCAGTGTTCCCTGCTGCCTATACATTATCTCTATGCTGTATTGTAGTGCTGAGGGGAAGTGAATTAATTAACGGTGGTTGATCAACAGGAAATTCCTCTGTGACTCTTTGATAATTAAATAATTGTTTAAGCACTTTGTAAAAACACTGAGTTTGCCTGACTTTAAAGTTTTGCTTGCTTTGTAAGCAGAATACGTTTTTGGTTTTTGGCTGCTGGTAAAACAATATGAGCAATTTGAGACGTCACCTTGGGCTGTAGTTACTTTGCCATATGTCATTTCAATAATATATGGCATCTATTTCACGTCTGCAGTTGCTCTTCCTGTGGTTTCCATTTTTTTCCCCATTAAGGTTTTTGTTTGGGAAGTGTATCCCTATCCGCTGTGAGGGTCCAAGGACAGATGTATGTCGTTTGCTGTAAAGCCCTCTGAATTGTGATTTGGAATACTAGGCTTCATAAATAGAATTGAATTGAATTGAATTGAAAATAACTGTTAGTTTTCTGTTTTATATGAGGTTTTGTCACAGTTTGAGACTGCTTTATTTTGACTACATCTTTGAAGAGCATGAGATCAACAGTGTGGCCATTTTATATCAAAATATTACTAAATACTGAGTTACATGACATTTTCTGGAAAATCAAGTGGACCTTGCAGTGCTCTCTCATACCTAAACAACAGAATTAGTCAATTTCCACTGACTTCCAAAACGACACATATGACTGTCTTGATAGTTGCAGCTTTAAACACATCCTTGACATTATGAAACAGTCTGCTATAGCCATGCTATAAAACTTAACGGATAGCTTTTGGCTACAAAACTAGGTGGTTAGATTTAGAAAAAACATCATAGTTCGGCTAAAAATACCTATGTAACGTCCAGGGGGTGACTGGCTCAGAGGTAGAGTGGGTCATCCACTAATTGGAAGATAGGTGGTTTGATCCCTGGCCCCTCCAGTCCACATGTCTAAGCATCCATGGGCAAGATACTGAACCTCAAATTGCTCCCGATGGCTGTTCCATCGGTACGTGAGAGCTTGTGAATGGTTACTGGGTTGCAGGTGGCACCTTATATGGTAGCCTCTTCCACCAGTGTGTGAATGTGTGTGTGAATGGGTGAATGTGACATGTAGTGTAAAAGCACTTTGAGTGACATTTACCTTATGTCACGTCACATACGTCACTAGTATAGTTTGCTACACATGCTAGCATACTACACTACGTTGTGGTGTATTATAAAAAGAAGTCAGTGTTGACTTCGGGTCATGAGCACCAGTCTGGGGTGAAAGTCCTCTGCTTGTTTAAGCTATCCACCACCCCTTTCGCCCACCCTGTAGGGACTTCTTCCATATTTATCCAACCTTACCAGGCCCCCAAGAACAGCGCCAGACTTTGAAGCCAATTTTTGTGGTGGCCAAACTGTGTTACTACAACTTACACGTCTATCATGTGATGCCAAGCCCGTCTGTAAATCAGCTGTTTTACTATCGGGATTTGATCCATTCAGTCCGATAGCATTTCGAAAGTCTAGTCTACAAAGTCTAGAAGAACTGCACAATTAAATAATTTTATCCCCATCCAATTTAGCAGAGGGCTTAATTGGAAATAGCCTGCTCGGCTGGCAGAAGTCTCTTGTGCCATTGCTCTATAGGTCTGTGAGCGGAAGATCCTAGGAATTTTATACCCGTGAAGTAGAGCTTTTATGGCTTCATGGTCCACTGAGCAACTTTTGTAGGAATGAAAGGCGCCCCACCTCCCATGCTGTATCCAGTTCTCTTTATGCATCTGTGAACACTACATGGACTTTGTTGCCTTTTATACATTGTTACATCATTTTCTCCTCTGCTCCCATAATAAATACTACGGCCACTAGATGGCACTGCCTTACAATAAGTGTAGGTATTAATCGCAAGAAACTTGCACAGTTGACCTACAGTATTTCGGGCAGGAGAGACAGAATGAATTAAAGATAATTGTTTAATAGCCTACAGATTAACAGATGATATGCAACGATTAAGATTTGACAGAACGATTTTGGTGCTTAGACGCTACATTGTGTAATCGAGGGTTGTCATCCCTGAGCAGCAGCAAGATAAATCCCCACATGGAGTCCAGACACTGGTGGTGGTGGAGGCTGGTGACTCTGCTGAAACTGATAGGCTGATGAAGCTGATGAGTCTGCGAAGACAAGGCGGTGACGGGGAGGTGGAGGGTGCGCACAGCTGCAGCATGAACATACTAAAGACACAAAGAGAATCATATTTAAAAAGACAGCAGCAAGACAGACTAACAATGAAGGTGTGTCGCTGCACTATTGGTTAAATGTGATCAGCTGATAGAACAGCTGATATCCCAATTGACAGCAGCAGACAATGACAGCAAGAGATTGTGAATAAGCATGTGTGGGAGAAGTGAATGGCAGATGGATGAAGTAAATTACAGGCCTAAGCATGCAAAAGTATAGTCTTCCTGTCTGAACTTTCACTTGAGCTTCATATTGATGTTTTTTCAGTCAGAGCGTACCTTGAATTAAAATTGTTTTTCCCAAGTTGGGAAACTGTTGATGTAAAAATAACCAGATTGAAATGTCTGTTTTTGTCTTATCCTCTGAATTAAATACCTGATGACTCAAGAAACTTCTTTATGTAAAAGCAAAAATCATACTTAAATCCAATATTGCTGAATGCATGTCACCTTTCTGTATATAATGTTATATCACCCACCTCTCATTGTCACTGCGTTTTCAAGATACCACTTCCAAAATTGTTAGTAAATGCCAATATTGCGATTTTGTTGCATTGTCTTAAATTTAACAGAAGCAACAAAACTTTACTTAACAGGGTCTTTTAGTGTTTATTCGAGTAAAATTGCGCTCTGCACATATGTTTGCAAAAAAATGTAAAAGGTGTGATGGTCTGGTTCTACTGTAAGTTGAACCGCTGTAGTGTAATGTGACAATCATTGGCTGCTTGTGTCATCAGCAGAAAATTAGCAAGCCTGAGGCTATTTTTAGATGTGCTGACTTAACAATGGCTCAAAAGGTAAAATCAGTGGAGGTCATAGACGCCACACATGAGCCCAAGCATCATCAGCACATTGTAAGTCACATGTGCTGCATGTGTGTTTCTCATTTTGCCAGGCAAACATAGTCAAATCTCCCAGTTTGCTGTTCAGATGTACTTCTCTTCACTGGAAATCGTAACTTTACTCTCAGGATTAAGTTTTGTTAGAGCTGTAAATCCACGTTGTTTCATTTCATTCGTCTCTCGTGTGGAAAATCTCTGAGGAGAAAACTTTGAATTTTAAAAAGCGTGTTCAGTTAAACAATTGTGCTTGTGTGAGCATGAAGCGCTGGCAGTGGCATGCATCTCCTTCATCGCCTGGCCTCTTCTTGACACTGAGGCCGACTCTGTTGTCCGACCCTTCGTTAACAAAAGGACAACAGAGCAACATGAGAGCAGCGGAGGACAGAGGGAGACTGGCCTTTATGCTGTAATTCTCTCTGGACAGCTGTCATCACCCACTCCAGCCCTAGGGTCCAGCATTAAGACTGAACTGGTTTCTTATTTAATCAACGGTGTGGCTAAACGCATTACCCAGAATTTAGAAATTAATTAAACTTGCTGAAAACAATAAAATTGCTCTTGTAGTGGCATGTTTGTACATCTGACAGATTAAGTTCACACTTGACACACAGAATTCAGGTGATAAATTGTAGCTAGTGGCAGAAACTTTAAGACTAAAGCAATAAAATAATTATTGCAGGAGGTGTAAGAAAAGGGCAACACAAATTAGAATATTAGAAAAATGTATGAAACTGCTGCTGTCAACATAATATGCCTGTCATTAGATGTATTGGGAAAAAGCTCATGATGCTACATGTCTGCAGGGTATGTAGGCAAAGCTTCACTCGTTGTGAAAAGATTGTGTGCTCACCTGTGAAAACCTATAACTTGCGTTTTTGTGTGGCTTTTTTTTTAGTAACATCACAACAACATGATGCATTTTTCATCCAGGGTCCTCAGTCTCTGTTTTATTTATCAGTGTCTATATAAAGCCTCACAAACTTTGGCACGGACTAATCTTCCCTTAAATGTTTCTCTTGTACCCCTTCCTTGGTAAAAAAAAAAGCCCCATCAGATTCCATGGCTCTGAATAGACTGCTGGTTACTTTTTATGTTCTGAGACATGGCGTTAACATGTTGATTCCCTTCAGTTATAAACATCCATCCATTTATCAATTTTCATACGCAAATCTGGGGCCAGGTCATGGAGGCTGCAGGCTGAGCAAGGTATCCCAGGCTCTCCCCAGCAACGTTTTCCAGTTCCTCCTGGGGGATCTCGAGGAGTTACTAGGCCAGATGAGATATATAATCCCTTCTGCGTGTTCTGGGTCAACCCAGGGGCCTCTTCCAGTTGTATGTGTGCAGGAAACCTCTAATGTGAGGTGCCCAGGAGGCATCCTGATCAGATGCCCAGACGACCATAACTTGCCCCTTTTGCAGCGGCTCAACTTTGACCTGCCTTCGGATGTCTGAGCACGTCACTCTATCTCCAAGGCTGAGCCCAGACACCCTGTGGAAACTCATTTCAGCAGCTTGTACCTGTGATCTCATGCTTTCAGTCACTACCCAAAGCTCATGACAATAGATGAATGCCTGAGCGTAGATGGACCGGTACATCAAGAGCTTTGTCTTTCGGCTCAGCTCCCTCTTTCACTGCTTGGTGTACCATTTTACCCTCACTCCTGAACAAGACCCTGAGACACTTGAGCTCCTTCACTTAGGGCAGTAACACTCTCCCAAGAAGAGGGCAATCCACCATTTTCTGGCTGAGACCATGGCCTCAAACTTGAAGGTACTGACTCTCATCCCAGCCGCGTCACACTTGACTGCAAACTGCCCCAGTGCAAGTTGGGGGTCAGATCAGAATCGCATCATCTGCAAAGAGCAGAGCGTTAGTTCTGAGGTCCCCATTACTAAACTCTCTCTTCTCCCCGGCTGTGCCTTGAGATCCTGTCCATGAATATCACAACAGAATCAATGACAAGGGACGACCCTGGCAGAGGCCAGCACTCACTAAAAACATTTGACTTTGTGTCAAGTATGTGGATACAGCTCTTAGTTTTGTTAAAAAAGGACCGTATTGCTTTTAGCAACAGCACCAGAACCCCACGCTCCCGGGAGACACAGTCATAAGCCTCCTCCAAGTCCACAAAACACATAGATGGGCTAGATGGGCAAACTGCTATGACCCCTCCAGTAGCCGTGCAAGGGTGAGGAGCTGATCCACTG
This sequence comes from Epinephelus moara, assembly GCF_006386435.1. Taxonomy (NCBI): domain Eukaryota; kingdom Metazoa; phylum Chordata; class Actinopteri; order Perciformes; family Serranidae; genus Epinephelus; species Epinephelus moara. The sequence goes on from NC_065506.1 coordinate 35,606,911, forward strand.
ATCCACAGCCAAATTACAAACATGTAGCACAACCCCTTTCGTTGCTGTAGTTTTGAAAGTATTTCCCTTTTTCCTGTAGCTTCAAACTGGGCGGTAGGGGTTCTCATCTAAGCCTTCAAGTAATGGGAAGTTCATGGTAAAGCCTGACATTCCTTTCTATATTCCACTGAAACAAGGGTGGTGAAAGCATAATTTCTATCTGGTTGTGTTCACTGTATTTTTGGCCAATTTCCAGCATGGAGGTAACAGGTAGAAATAAATCTCACATAACCTGATAAAGATCTGTATGAAGACTTTAAAAGTAAAATTTAATCAACCCATATTTAAGTCCCATTGAGATCAATGATCTTTTTTCCATTGAAGACCTGGTCAAGACAGCAACATAAAAAAGTTACAGACAAACAATAACCACAATAAAACAAAAAAGATATACACCAACATGTCGAAATACCAAAACTACTTTCGCACAATGACCAACTGATTCATTCACCCTTGTACTTAAGTAAAATCAGAGATACCAGTTCTCCTAATTTCAGATCTTTTTGATTACAGTGTATGATCAGACACAAACCCACACTTACACTGTTTTCCTGTAAAACTGTACAGTATATATCTGATGTTTATGTTGTAGCCTTCCAGCTGCTGCACAGCCTTTGAAACAAAGTGTCTGCAACCACACAAGCTTGTACAATTTGGCAAGGTCAATCAAGCAAACCTGCAAGAAGCTGAAGGAGACCTACTGTACGATGCATATTAACTATGCCAAGGATGTGCTGTTTGTGTGTGCAAATGCCCTGTGGTAAAATAATTGAAATGAGAGCACACAGCATGGCTCTGTGTTGGCACTGCCAGCAACTTGGGCACACATTTTTATTTCATGTTAAGAGTGGGCAGGAAATTAATTTACATATTGTTTTGTCTTATTCCACCTGATGCCTGATTTTGATGTTTGGTGCATCTTTGTATCTGTGTGTCTCAGAAAGTGGCTGAGTCTTTGTTTAACTCAATAAGTGGTTTTCATTTGTCTAAACACACGTCCTCATGCCTTCACAGGAGACCAATGAGCTGGTGGCCATTAAGAAGTTCAAAGACAGTGAAGGTGAGTGACGGAGGGAGGGAGGGAGAAAGGGAGAAAGGAAGGGAGAGAAAGAGGAACAGCTGTATCATTTCTGCCTCTCTAATTCCCACACAGAAAATGAGGAGGTCAAGGAGACGACTCTTCGGGAGCTGAAGATGCTTCGGACACTGAAGCAAGACAACATCGTCGAGCTGAAGGAGGCTTTTCGGAGGAGGGGGAAACTCTACCTTGTCTTTGAATATGTCGAGAGGGTCAGCTCGTTGTTTCACTCTATGCACACATTAATTCTTACATCACACGTCTCCACTCTGCTGCATCCAGACTCCCAAGTTTCAGGATGTTGAGACTGCTCGGTTAAGCATAAAAAAAGCATCACCATGGCAACATATGAACTATGCTGTTGGTGAATAATGGTATTCCCCACTGTGTTGCCAGGGTATCCAGCCAAGTGTTTATTTCATGACAGGTTTTATATTCATACTGTACTCCAGTCGTTTTAGCATGGTGTCCCCCTTGCTCTCTGGTTGGGGTTAAAAAAAAACTATCAGGGAGAGGAATCCCCACCCAAATATATTTATTATATTTATTTTTATAATACTCATTCTGGGCAAGATGCTCTAATCTGGAATCATTATTCAGTGTCAGTAGAATATATAAGGGTGCATATATATGCTAATGTGTAGTGTATGCATGTGAGTGTGAGACTGTGTGTACGTGTGTCATAGTGTGTGCATGAGAATGCATGTGTTTATGGCAACCTTTCAACATTTAATAAGAGGCAGGAAGAGCAAATATAGATATAAACAACTGCGTAATTTAATTTTGACTAGCAGCCATTCTAATTAAAGATATCAACAGTTCATTGCTCACTAGCTGAAATGTTAATTCTTAATGTCAACAACTCATTTCTTATGAGTGAAAATGTTCTTTGTAGGTATTTAATTACAACTAGTCAACCTTTACCATTGACTTCTATTCAAACATAGATATCTATAATTCAGTTTTGACTGTTATAATTCCAAATAGGTTTTTTTAGATATCAAAAGAGGCATTTCCACTAGTCAAAAATGTTATTGTGAATATTTTTAATGACTTAGGTAGCTACATATCTGAAATGAATATGGTAATTTAAAAGATGACAAATGGCTTTATGGTACTTAAATACTATCTGAAATGATTTGTTGATATGTTTGACTTATTGTAAATGCAGTTGTTGTTGTCTGAAATGATTATTAATCATCATTCTTCCTAGTGAAAAAGGAATGTCTGATATTTGCAATTTTATTGAAAATAGCAGTAACACTGGGGCGGCAGTAGCTCAGTCCATAGGGACTTGGGTTGGGAACCGGAGGGTCACCTGCTCAAGTCCCCATCCGGACCAAAATATGGAGGGTGGACTGGTAGCTGGAGAGGTGCCAGTTCACCTCCTGGGCACTGCCGAGGTGCCCCTGAGCAAGGCACCGAACCCCGCAACCACCCTGACCTCTCTCCACTTAGTGCATGTATAGGTCCAGTTTGTGCATGTGTGTGTTCGGACCTGTGTGTAATTGACAAACAGTGAAAAATTGAATTTCCCCTCGGGGATTAATAGAGTAAATAAAATAAAATTAAATAAAATTATGAAGAACATATTTAAAAGATGAAGAACACAAGAACAAGAGCACACATTTATAGTGCCTTATGACTACACTTATAAACGCACATAATGCTTGCATGATCATTATCTTGCATGATAATGATAACGCACAATAAGCCCCATCAGTCAACCTCTAGTTTACAACTAATCAAGAGCATCAATACGACACTAGACACTTATAATTCATCATAAGTTACATAGATAGTGTTACCAAGATATCAGCACATCAGTTTTGATTAGTCAAAATGTGATTTCTACATGTGAAAATATACATGTAACAGGTCAAAATTGTTATACAGATAAATTCAATTCACATTTTGACGTATCAAAATATCATTTTGACTTGCTGAATTATATTTTCCACCAGTGTAAACTAAATTGCTAGTTGTCAGCCTTACTTATTAAATGTTAAAAGGGCTTGCCATAATGCGTTTTTCCCCCTCACTCTTTTATTTTTGTATTTTAATCTTGTATATTTGAGCACCTGAACTCTGTTGTATGTACCAGTATGGTGGCAATAAAGAAATTATATTCTGTTTTGTAAGAATTGTCTGGGGCATCAACAACATTCATATTTCAAAGCACATTTTCACCAAGCCAAATACTTAAACTACACATCCCGGCTCTTTCTTGTGTTTTGCAGAACATGCTCGAGCTATTAGAGGAACTGCCCAACGGTGCACCGCCTGATAAAGTCCGCAGCTACATCTACCAGCTCATCAAAGCCATCAACTGGTGTCACACGAATGAGATAGTACACAGAGGTGAGGAGTTTATCTTTAATTCTATATTTATGTCTCTACTGCAAAAATATTAATACCGCTTAGCCTGATGGCCTTGACTTAACGGAGGCCTTTATTTTAAACAGCATACCTGCAGTCTATTTGAGTCCTCGTGTACTGTGTAAAGCACATCCTGTGCTTTCTAGTGATGTAACACACACATGGGGGTGTGACAGACAGAACACATCTTCTGTCTTCTCAAAAAGGAGTGAATTGTAAAAACATGTTTAATTGCAGTAAGGGAGACAAATGATTACATTTATAAAGATGAATTATTTCTGTTCTTCACCAGGATGTAGATTTTTATTTATGAGAGTCTTAACTATTAACATTTTAGAAGTGTATGTTAATTTTAAGCCTTCAAAAGAAACATTTTAACCCATGTCCTTTGTGGGGGACAGTAGGACTTTTTATTTTCAGCCATTTTCCATTCTTCAGAAAAGAGGGAAGACAGGCAGTACAGCAGGATGTTGAATAATCAGAGAAGGATGCATCAGCTGAGGAGGAGCCTAAGAAAGAAATTACTGACACCCAGCGCCCATTTTGGAGTAAAAGTGACACGTAAACCAGGGTCCTGAAGCTTTATTTATTTGACACAGGTTCAAAGAAGGGTAAACTGTGATTATTTGTCTGGTAGCCTGCAGCCAGCCAATCACGTGGCAGCACTTCAATGCATTTAGTCATGTAGACATGGTCAAGACAACCTGCTGAAGTTCAAACTGAGCATCAGAATGGGGACAAGAGGTGATTTAAGTGACTTTGAACGTGGCATGGTTGTTGGTGCCAGATGGGCTGGTCTGAGTGTTTCAGAAACTGCTGATCAGAGGAGAATGGCCAGACTGGTTCAAGATGATAGAAAGGCAACAGGAACTCAAATAACCACTGGTTACAACCAAGCTCTGCAGAAGACCATCTCTGAACCAACAGCACGTCCAGCCTTGAAGCAGATGGGCTACAGCAGCAGAAGACCACACCAGGTGCCACTCCTGTCAGCTAACAACAG
>NC_065506.1:35611582-35694143 GCF_006386435.1 Epinephelus moara
CGGGAGATTCTCATCATGGATGTGCAGCCGACAAATCTGCAGCAACTGTGTGATGTCATCATGTCAATATGGACCAAAATCTCTGAGGAATGTTTCCAGCGCCTTGTTGAATCAATGCCATGAAGGATTAAGGCAGCTCTGAAGGCAAAAGGGGGTCCAAATTGGTACTAGCAAGGTGTACTTAATAAAGTGGCTGGTGAGCGTTACATACATGTATTGTACTGTAATGTACATTTCATACCAATCACTTAAAATGTGTAAAAAAAAAAAATTCATTCAGGTCCCAGGATGTAATATGTAATTATGTAAAAAAAAAAAAAAAAAAAAAGGGTTATTGTTTTTATGTTTTGTCTCATAATAGAAAGTTGTCATTTGTCTGGGTCTCTCTTCCAGATATCAAGCCGGAGAACCTCCTCATCAGCTCAGAGGATGTTCTCAAACTCTGTGACTTTGGTGAGTCTTTGCTCTTCTCCTGATCTTTATAGCAGCAGTATTGTCACGCTGAGTTGTTGAGATTTACGTGTGCAATGCAGTAAAACCTCACAGTCTCTTGCACGTTTGCCTTGTCAAATAAAGGTAACTGCTTGTAAAATCAAGGTGTTTGTTTAACAGGCTGATTATTTGACGTTGAGCTGCATCTGCAGATTCATCATAATGCTGTCAAATTATCTATGATATCTGCCGTTATATCTGCAATTTCAGTTTGGTTTTTTGGGCTCAGTTTTCTGTGAAAGATCCCACCATTAATTTGTCACCTTGTAAGTTGTAAGGATCAATTCTGCCACTGGGAAGCAGCCAGCTCTATAAAACACACTCCGATGGTTGTTATCACAATTTATCTGCCAAAGCTATATTTCAATAACGGCAGGTGAATGTTAGGAACCTGTTTTCCTTGTAAAATACTGAGGAATTATTTGGATAGCTTTGTCATTTTATAGTTTCCCAGGTGTGTATCGTACATTTGTTTGAGTATTTGCTAAATCACACGGTCAGTTAGCTTTGCATAATTGGCTAATGCGATCCCACTGAGTCAGCTGGGGTGAGATTTGTTTGTTATTCACTGTTGGAGCTGGCATTCTGTTTATTGTGATTTTTCATGCTTAAAATGGACTCTCTGTACACCAGTTATCTAAAGCACAGTCTCAGCCCGCCTGCAGTGACATAACTAATTAGAGTCTGGTCACATGGGATGATGGCCATGTTGTTACTGTCGCTGTCCAAATGATTGGAGTGTTGATTACTTTATTCTTACTAATTAGCCATTTATATTTATCACAGAGTGCTGTATGTTTGAAATATACCGTAAGTGTCAGTGTCTATATGATTTATTCATCTCCATGTTTCTGTGGCTCAGGTTTTGCTCGTAACCTGTCTGAAGGAACAGATGCCAACTACACAGAGTATGTGGCGACAAGGTGGTACCGCTCGCCTGAGCTGCTGCTGGGGTGAGTCTGTGTGTGTGTGTGTGTGTGTGTGTGAAGGAGACTACGTGAGAAATAAGGGGAAAGAGAAAAGGACCTCATTCTGTTGGCTTTGACAAATCATTCTCAGCGTTTTTTATCTTCTCACAGCGCTGGTTTTTGTATAAGACTGTATCAGACAAGGACACACTGATCCATCACTTTCTCTCCAGATACCGTTTCCAATACCTTTATTCAGGATATCAGTCTGTTCGGAGTACCATTCAAATACCAGTGCTCTCATTTTACCAAACTCAAAATCTGTCAAATTCACTGGAAAGAAGGGGGGCAGTTTTTATGTAAGGTAACATCACGAGGACAAGGGTTTCTTTAGCCAGCGGTGGAGGAAGTGCTCAGTTTACTTAAGTGAAAGTACAATACCACAGTGTAATAGTACTCTGTTACAAGTAAAAGTCCTGTATTCAAAATCATCCATCCATCCATCCATTTTCTAAACGCTTATCCTCTTGAGGGTCGCGGGGGGGCTGGACCTTATCCCAGTTGACATTGGGCGAGAGGCAGGGTACACCCTGGACAGGTCGCCAGACTATCGCAGGGTTATTCAAAATCATACTCATGTAAAAGTACAAAAGTATTAGTATCAAAATAAATCCCATCCCAAAAATTTGGGACGCTTAGTAAAACTTGAATATAAACAGAATTCAATTATCTGCAAATCCATTCTCACATATATTCAGTTTAACACAGTACAAAGACAACATGTTCACACTGATAAACTTTTTTATTTATTTTTTTTTTTTTAATATATATACACTCATTCTGAATTTGATGGCAGCAACATCTGTCAAAAGCGTTGGGACAGGGACAACAAAAGACCGGGGAAGTTACAGGTTAACTGGTAACAGGTGATAGTATCATGATTGGGTTTGAAAGGGGCACCCTTAAAAGGCTCAGTCGTTCACAACTAAGGATGGTCACTTTGCAAAAAAAAAAAAAAAAAATTGTGGGCTGATAGACCAACAGTTTAAGAACATTTCTCAAAGCATGATTACAAGGACTTTAGGGATCTCACCATCTACAATCCATAATATCATCAAAAGATTCAGAGAATCCGGAGAAATCTCTGCATGTAAGGTACAAGGCTGAAAACCAACACTCAATGCCCGTGACCTTCGACTGCTGAGATGGCACGACATTAAAAACTGTCTTGATTCTATAAAGGATATTAGGTAACACTTTACTTGAAGGTATCTACATAAGGGTGACATGACACTGTCATAACTATGACATGACACTGTCATGAACTTTTCATAAACATTATGTACATGTCATAAACGTTTATGACTGCTGTCATTTGGTATTTGTAATGACAAGTTGACATTGTTTGGGTTGTCTTGATTATGACAACTTGACATTAATCAAAGTGAAATTACCAGAAGTTGTCTTTGTCATGATAAGCTGACATAAATTTGTTTGGGATGTCCTTATGACAACTTGACATTAATGTAAAGACATCTTCTGGTATTGTCATCCTGGTTAATGTCAACTTGTCATAATAAGGACACCCCAAACAAATTTAATGTCAACTTGTCATGACAAAGACAACTTCTGGTAATGTCACTTTGATTAATGTCAAGTTATCATAATCAAGACAACCCAAACAATGTCAACTTGTCATTACAAAAACTGAATGACACTTAATGACAGCATGTGCACATGTACATAATGTTCATGACAGGTTCATGACCATGTCATGCCATAGTTATGAGTGTCATGTCACTCAGTAACATTTTGGAAAACCATTATCGGTAAACAAAGTTAGTCGCTTCATCTACAAATTCAAGTTAAGATACTACCAAGCAAAGTGAAAGCCAGATATCAACAACATGTAGAAATGCCACCGACCTCTCCAGGGCTGATCTCATTTGAGACGGACTAATGCAAAATGGGAAAGTGTACTGTGGTCTGACGAGTCCATCATGGATGTCGTGTCTTCCGGGGTAAAGAGGAAAAGGACCATCCACATTGTTACCAGCTCAAAGTGCAAAAGCCAACATCTGTGATGGTACAAGGGTGTGTTAGTGCCTAAAGCATAATGGGTAACTTGCATGAATGCTAAAATGTACATACAGGTTTTTGCCATCCAAATGATGTCTTTTTCAAGGATTTTATTCCAGGTCTCTTATTCCAAGTCACGTTTTGCAGGTGTTACAACAGTGTATCTTAGGTGTAAGAGAGTGCAGGTACTAGACTGGCCTGCCTGCAGTAATACAGTGCAAAAGACAACAATGGAAAACCTGACTGTTGAGCAACTGAAGTCGTAAATCAGGCAACAATGGGAAAGTTTCACTTTCAAAACTTCAACAATTAGTGTTCTCAGTTCCCAAATGCTTACTGAGTATTGTTAAAAGCAAAGGTGATGTAACACAGTGGTAAACACGCCACTGTCCCAACTTTTTTGGAGTGTGTTGTAGGCATCAAAGTCAGAGCATGTGCATATTTACAAAGTCACAGTCTGAACATTAAATATCTCATCTTTGGACTGTATTCAATTCAATATAGGTCAAAGAGGATTGGCAAATCATTGCATTCTGTTTTTATTTATGTTTCACACAGTGTCCCAATTTTTGGGAATTGGGACACTGAATTGGTGAAGAATGTTTTCTTTTCTCACATGCATCAGTGGAAAATGACAAACATATTGTTTTGTTGATTGGTTGGGGACCATGTTGAACAACAGCAAAACTATATCAAACATCCATTTATGAACTCTCTCACAACTCGTGCAGTATAATCCACATCCCATTTATCCATTCGTATGCTCAGTACACCCCAAACCGACAGCCCAACCAACATATCAAAGCCAGAATACATTGACAAAAACTGTCACAGGACGTGCTGGTCTACTGCTGCCTTAATTTGTGGTTTGTCTGTGCTATTGTGTGACTTTGGTGTGTTCACGGATTAGTTCAGATTCATCAAAGTCACACAATAACACAAACAAACTAATCCAGGCAGTTGTAGACCAGCAGCTCTCGTGTTCACTGAGGTAAAATGACTGTTTTTGTCAATGGAGTCTGGATTTGGCGAGAGCATAGATAAGTTTCACTTTCAGTTCAGTTTTAAATAGTAAGGCTTTAGCGAGTCCTCCATTTAGTGCTCCTTATGACATTTTCAAGAATCCACCACGCTTGAATGAAAACAACCAGTCAGCGCAGAAGTGTCTCTAACGTAGCTGTCTATTATGTCAATCACTGCCTGTGAACTGCAGTCAAGCTGTCAAACCAGGCAGCGCTGATCAAATATGAATCAAGATTATGTTACTGCATTGCCTGTTTCTCGTCTCAGATGTTTTCAGAAACATATTTTAGTGCACTGCTCAGCTGTAAAATGAGAAATTGTGACCCGGCCACCATATTGGAAACAGTCAAAACCAAAAATGAAGCACTGCCCACCACCAGACAACTTTTCTCATTCTACAAAATTATTTTTATAAAAGTTACCAACTGTAGCTTTAAATAAATGATCAAAATAGCTCCTAATATATTTCCAAAAGTTATAGCTCCAATTGAATTACACTTGACAAAAAATAAATAGATCAGATTGAATAAATTGAAATAAATTAAATAAAATAAAATAATTAAATTAAGTTAAACTAAACTAAACTAAACTAAATTAAATTAAAATTAAAATAGAAATATACATTTATTTATGTATTTTATATTATATATACACATATTTAAATATTTTATATATTTGTATTTTTATATATTTGGATATTTTATTAATATATATATTTTTTATTATATTTTGATAACAAAAGTTTTATCTCCAATTGAATTACACTTGACAAAAAAATTTAATAGATTAAATAAAATAAAATAAAACAAAACAAAATGAAATTAAATTGAATTAAATTAAATCAAATTAAACAAAAATAAATCCAATTAAAATAAAAATATGCATTTATTTATGTATTTTATATTATGTATACGTATTTAAATATTTTATTTATTCATATTTTTGGATATTTTTATTTATATATTTTATTTTTTATTATATTTTAATAGATTAATCTCTAAAATAGAGATAATAGAAATAGAGCTCTATTATATTGTTATTTTTTAAATTATTTTATTAATTTAGTTTTATTTATTATTAATTTAAAAGCTATTATTTGTGTGTGTGTGTGTGTGTGTGTGTGTGTGTGTGTGTCTTTGCTCAGTCCCATAAACCATTTTGTGCAGTTCACCTTTTTTCGTCAGACCACAGGGGAGACAGGTGTTACTCTTTCCCCAGAAAGAGGCGATGATTCACCTGCTTCCACATTATGACATAAGGCATCGTGCACACAGAACGTACCCCGAGACCAAATCTCTGTTTCGAGGTTGCTTTTGTGTCTTATGTTGTTTTTGCTGCATTGAAATGTCCATTCTAGCTTGGAGACAACTGAACGTCATCTAGCCTCACTGCTGTAGCCTGATTTAGTAAATGCCTTGGAACATTTATTGAGACAGCGTTTGAATGCCGCCCACTCAAATACTCTCTCCCTCCAACACCACCGCTCCTCTGCTTCTCTGCTGCCAGATCTCTCGCCATTTCTCACCAGACTCCTCAGCTCCGTTCCTTCAGAAATGACCATCTTCTTTATCAGAAACGCAGCATCCATCCTTTTGTTTAATGCACCACCTCCACTAATAACACCATCCTCACCACCATTATCCTCATCATCATCTCGATGTAATATTTTGTGTCTTTCTCTCTCTGTGTTCACTTCAGGGCTCCCTATGGGAAGGCAGTGGACATGTGGTCGGTGGGGTGTATCCTCGGGGAGCTGAGTGACGGACAGCCCTTGTTTCCAGGGGAAAGTGAAATAGATCAGGTCTGTGATGAAATGAGTTGTGCATCAGGCACTTAGTTTTTCGACAGAAAATTGATCAACAATTAATCGTTATAAAAATATACTATGCAGGATTTTCCTAAATTACAATATAGAGACTCATGCAGAAGTAATCCCTCTCAGTCATCACTCATGACCCACTAGAAGTGTGTGGCTGTGTATTTATTTTAATTTTTATTTTTTTTGTAGAGACTGTTTTTTCTTATTTTCTTATTTTCAGTGTTCATTACATTAATGGTCGTGTGCCTCCACAGCAGGTGAGGTAGCGCCTTATAAAAAGGTAGCGACAGGTGCCAGACCGTAAGCAGCAGGCATCCAAGAGACACAGTGCCAAAAAAACGCAAATATAGCGAGGCAAAACGCCAAACGAGTGAATCTGGGGTTGGCTTTTACGCTCTCTTTCACTGGCGAGTGTGTATACAGACACTAACCGACAATCCTGCATAGTATACCTTTAGGTTATTTGTAAAATAAGAAATTGTATGTGTACATTCTAACTTCTCCGTTGTGAGGATTTGCAGCTTTTCTTTATCTCATATCTAAAAAATAAAATAAATGTTTCCTCTGTACCTGACGAAGAGTCTCTGTGGACCTGAAATACTTTTTCTAAGGTAATAAAATGGCTCTTTTAAGGGAGTGTTTAACACTGTTGATAGACGAAAGTCACACTCACAGGTTTTTGGAAATAACACCTGGAGGAGACAGATGTGCATTTCTTTTGTACAGTGATTGTTTGGATTAGACAAAATAAGCAATTGGAAGAGGACACAGTGAGCGCTTGGAGCTGGCGATCAGCATTTGTACTTATTCTCTGATATTTTAGAGACTAAACAAGCCCAGTCAATTTTTTCTATGAACAGCCAAAAATCTTAAGTTTGTCACAGAGGCCTTAAGGGGACAGTTGACCCCAGAAGTGTTGGAGATATCACCCCAAAAATAAAAAATACATATACTTCCTCTTGCCTGTAGTCTTGGTTATCGGTCTAGAGTGTTGGAGATATCAGCCGTAGAGATGTCTGCATTCCCTCCAATATAATGGAACTAAATGGCACTCAAGAAAAAAGAAAAAAAACATCTGACAACTCAACAGCAATGTCTCTTTCCAGAAATCATGACCCAGTTACTCAAGATGATCCACAGACCTTGTTGTGAGCAGTTTCATGTTGTAACTATTTTCTCTCTACTGAACTACACCAGCCAACTGTACCTCTGTGCAGAAGAAAACAATACATCATCATCAACATCTACTGCTAGTTCACCTGGCACTACTGTGTTAGGTATGGCTCAGCCAAGGAGGACACCACTGATGCTTACATCTGATGCTGTCATGAGCATGAAGCCTCCTGTCCATGAGTAGATGCACGCTTCCTTCTGCGTGGTGATACGGTTGATGGGTGGAGTTCAGTTGGAAAAGTAGTTCCTACATGAAAGTGCTGACAACAAGGTCTGTGGATTATCTTGAGAAACCAGGTCATGATTTCTAGAAAGAGACATTACTGTTGAGTTTTTCTAATGTTTCCTTTTTGGCACTTTGGCACCACAAGTCTCGTGCCATCTAGTTCTATTATATTGGAGAGAGTGCAGACATCTCTACAGCTGATATCTCCAACACTCTAGACCGATAACCAAGACTACAGGCAAGAGGAAATATATGTATTTTTTATTTTTGGGGTGAACTGTCCTTTCAAAATCTGTACAATATGGCAAACTGCCTACCTGTAGGCCTTCAAAAAATAACTTACTTGCTGAAAGTCAGATTTATAAGGTGATATGTCTGTGCTTTAATTACAGCTTGTTGTGCAAAAAAATCAGTGCAGGTTTATACAAAGTTTGGTCGACATTTTAACATGCAACCCATAAAGGATCATGTAATCTCCTAAATGCAATTAAAACATAAAAAAGTCAATAGAATTACAGTTAATCCGAAATTTTAAACAATGACAACAGCGACATCCAAATAGTCAACATTAATTTTGTCCGTTTAGTACCTGTTTGATCATGTTAGTTAATTTTCTTGCCTTATATCAGACAGAATTGTCAACTTGTTACACTCTGTTTCCTGTAGTTTGACATCACGTCCACCATAACCAATTTCCGTGGGGACGGGGGATTTGATTTTCCCTAACCAATCACTAGAGACCAACATGTCCCCCTGAATCTAATGTCATTTTAAGTCCACACTGATGTGTAGACATGCCACTATGATGTTGGGCAATACTGAGAAAACATGTAGATGTAGAACAGCCTTGATAGAAGCGTCTGTCTTGTCTTACTAGAGATGCACTGATCCAGCTTTTTCAGTTTCAATACCGATCCCGATGCTGTGGCTTTGAGTATCAGCCGATAACCGATACCGATCCGATACCATGGTTGACCTAAAAAGCTATATACCTTTACATGTAGAACAGAAAAACTAGAGGCATCAGGCATTGATGACTACAGAGTTCTTACCTAAGATAAAATGAAACAAGATGAAACAGATTAATGCAATGATGAACTATTTATTTTTAACAAAAATAAATAATTGTGCAACAGCAGTTGAAATAGTGTGAAATACCTCCACACAGCAGATTCTCTCCTTCACTCCATGACGTATGACATAGCACGCTTAGCAATAGATTTAAAGGGAAAGGATCGCTTCAGGTATAGGTTACATTTCTCTTTTGATGATATTCGATCCAGATATCGGATCTGTGCATCCCTAGTTATTACTCCTTATCTTTTCCTGTGCACTGCTTGACAACAGCTTGGCGGCAGTGTTAATCCCACCCATGGCACTGATTTGCTTATCATGACCGCCCGCTGCAGTCAGTGGTCGTTTTATGTCTTAACCGAGAAACCGCTGTTTGATGTCACGCTGCCAGACGAATCAGTCAACCTGAAATCAATTAAGTGGGCCGATTCAAAGGTCTGGACCAAGGCGAAGGATCTTTATTGGCAGATAGAGTTTGCTCAGTTTCCATGGAAATGTACTTTAGATGTTCAGGTTTCCTTTTTTGAGCTCTTGAAGGATTGGCTCAAAAGTTGAGATTGAAACTTCATTGTTGACCTTGGAGACAGAACTGTGTGACATGGAGTCTTGTTGGTGAACGAATGAAGTCTGCTGTCGCATTACTAACTGTTCTTCATTTTATTTTCCTCCAGCTCTTCACCATTCAGAAGGTGCTGGGGCCACTTCCTGCAGAGCAGATGAAACTCTTCTACAACAACCCTCGCTTTCATGGAATCAGGGTAGGAAACGTTTCTCTTTCATCCTTTCTGTCGTCATCTTCGCTTCTTCTTCTTCTCTCTCCTCCTCCTCCTCCCCCTCTCTGTTTTTACCTCCTTCCCTTCTCTCTCCAGCTCTGTCTCCTTCTCTCTCTCTCTCTCTCTCTCTCTTGTGGCAGTGTTCCCAGCACCATGACTGAGTGGATTGCTATGACTCATGAGATAGGTGGTTGGTGTTCAGTTTAGCAGCAAGAGAAAATGTCCCAGAAGGCCGAACAAGACTTTGTGTGTATGTGTGTTTGTGATTTTGTAGTTTGTTTAGTGTGATCCAGTGAAAGATTTCTGTGTGATTTGAACTGAGAGCTACATTTTTTTTTTGGCAGGAACATCTACTGTATGTTGAAGATCGTAATAGTAATTTTAAACGCACAGAAAAGTTCAGTCTCGATACGAGTTTGATCCTGTGTATGTGTGTGTGTTCCTGTGTGTGTGTGCCAGTTTCCCTCAGTTACTCATCCTCAGACTTTGGAGAGAAGGTACCAAGGCATCTTGAGTGGTTTGATGTTGGATCTGATGAAGGTAAAAGTACTCAAACTCTAAATTAACATTATGGAAATGATATCCGCATGATGTGTTATCCATCTTTGACAATAATTAACATTTGAAGCAATAAACATGTGCACGTCTCTTCCGATCAGAACCTGTTGCTGCTAAACCCAACTGAGCGCTACCTGACGGAGCAGAGTTTGAATCATCCGGCCTTCCAGCCTTTGAGGCAGGCAGAGAGAGAGCGGCCATCTCCTGCGTCTCCCAACCCGCCGCGCTCCTCCAAGAGGAAAACACACCATCATGGAGAGAACACAGTTCCCACAAGGTCAGACTCCTCTACTTCCTGTTACAGTTTCTACCTGCAGTCATCTTACAGAGACCTTTTTTAAATTTCGCCTAGTAAACACTGGGGCTGGTTGATGTGGATGGTTTAGCAAACATTTTTACCAATGGACAAATCTCCATCATGTCACAGTATGTCATCATTATCACCTAACCCAAGCTGGGAACTAATCACCAAGGGCATCCACAGAGAGCTGTAGCTCTGAGAGGAAAGTCAGACTAAGTGAAAAAGTCTGTCTTATGGAGCTCGCTAGAAAACACAGACTTTGCAAATGTGTTTCTTATGACTAGTGTTGTGCAAGTTTTTGCAAAATTTGTTACAGTTTCAAGTTACTTCTCTGAAACATAAGTGAATAACTTTGCCAAATACTGCATATAAAATAAATTAGTTGCAAAAGAAAGTAACATTTGCATTACTTTAAAATATCTGCTTCAATTTTCTTTTTAAGACACAAACTATTTTAGTGTTACTGTTGCTCAGTGTGGGACAAGAGACAACTGTCTGATATAACTTATGATTATACCCATTATCACTGTGATGAAAAGTAAGTAGTGGAACAATAAAACACAAGAGATAGGTTTTGATAGGCCTATTCATTGGAGCCTGGACAGGTGTTACCAGCTTACCGTCTAAAAACCGTATTTGGGAACACGCTGGCTTATTAACATTCATTTAGCTTGGCTCCTTATTAGCTGGTAACTAGCTTCTAGCGGTCCAGACCACTCTGCAGAAGTAAGGATGGTGAGAGACAATGGCTTTATTGCAGTCTTCACCACAAAACAATAAGCATGGCCTTCTCATGAAGTTGAACAGCAGCATCTAGACACCTAATTCTACTGCTATCATCACTACTTGCTGCATGCGTCTTTACCAGGATACCCCCAGAGAGCTGTTTCCCTCAATACACGCAAAGTACATGTCACACCCTCATAAATAATGTAAAGTTAATTATAACTGACAAAGTCATTGTGTGCAATAGTCCACCTTCCACCACCTCCCTCGCTCTGTCAATCTCAAACACACACACAAGATTGGGTAGTGGAATTACAGTAATGCATAAATTTGTAAAGTGTTACTCCCAACACTGCTTTGTGACTCCTCCTACTAAACTGACTACATATGTACATATATTAATATTAATAATAATAATAATAAACTTTATTTATATAGCACCTTTCATACATAAAATACAGCACAAAGTGCTTTACAATATTGTATTGTAAGCACTGAGTGCTCCATATGACATCAGACAAAATGAACATAAAACGGAACAAAAGATTTAAAAAATCACTTAGTTGTAAAACTAAGATTTTAAAAGTAAGATTTTAAAACAGATGCAGCAGCATGAGGCGTAAATAGAAAGTAAAAGCGTAAAAAGAAAGAGTTTCAGACCTGCATCAGGAAATCCAAGCTAGTTAAAGGCTAAAGTGAACAGATATATTTTTAGCTTCCCTGATATCTATAGGTAGTGTGTTCCATAGCTTTGGTGTGTAACTGAAAAAGGCTGCATCCCTGATCTTCTTCAATCTGTTGCTGGGAACCTCCAATAAACCAGCAGCAGATGATCGCAGTGTTCTTGGAGGCAAATAGATAACAGGGGAGTTAGCAATGTAGCTCAGTCCCAGCCCATGTAGGGCTTTGTTTACAAGGAGGAGGAGCTTAAAATAAAGTCTAAATGTAACAGGAAGTCAGTGCAGAGCAGCTCAGACTGGTCTGATGTGCTCTCTCCTCTTGGTTCTGGTTAACAGCCGAGCTGCAGAGTTTTGAACGAGCTGAAGTCTCTCAGTGGTGTTTCTTGAGAGGCCAGTAAAAAGTGTATTACAGTAGTCGAGTCAGCTTTAAATAAAGGCATGAATCAATCTCTCTGCATCTTTTTCATTTAGAAATGGTCTTACCTTGGGGATGTTTCTGACGTGGAAATATTGTGTTCTCATCACCTTGTTAATGTAACACTTGAAGCTTAGATCTGAATCAAGGATCACGCCAAGACTTGTTACCTTGGATTTAATCCAGGAAGTTAAATTCCCCAGATTATTAAGCAGCGCTTCTCTCTTTGTTTTATCCATGCACGAGGGAACACATTTTTTGTGGGGAACTATGTGTCTCACAACGACTCACTTCTCTTTAAAAAATAAATTTCTTAATTACATTTATAAAGAGTTCAACCTTTGGAGCTCCAAATTGTCTCTTCACCAGGTACAGAAACATCATCATCATAATCCTCTTGATTCGTGCATCACAAGTTTACAGGACTTTTGTAAAAAAAAAACTAAAAAACTATTAAATGGCGCTTGATTAAAAAATAGGGGTTCACAGTTTTATATTATGACTTTTTTTCGTAAACCATTTTTTTTGTGAATAAATCAAAGCATTTTGATGTAATGGCTGCGATCATTGCTTCTTGACACAAGCTGTTTCCTGAGACAAGGTGTCTCATCCAAGGATAGATCTGTGCCAGTTTAAGAGCTTTTTAAGAGAATGGAAGTAGGATTGTTAGAATAAGAGCTGAGGGAATGCAAAATTTAAGATATAAAGTAAGTGTTATCTGTCCCTCCAGGAGTCACACTAAGAGCACGAGCCGTCGCTCCAACAGTAAAGAATGTTCCAGCCTCCCTCGCCATGGTGACCTCCATCACCTCAGCAACAAGAGTTTCCTCAATGGTAACAAACCGGCCCCGTCCAGTTTAAGTCCAACGCTCCACCCCAAGGGTCAGTACATGTCCCAGACCCTAAATCGTTCTGCCTCGTCCAACAAAGACCTGGCTAACAACAACTTGCCGCACCTCCTCAGTCCCAAAGAAGCCAAAGGCAAGACAGAGTTTGATTTCAGCTTGGGACCTTCTCCAAAGCTGTCTGACCAGGGACACGGGGCGAAGTACGGCCACAGCAAACCCAGCTCCTCCCGCTCTCAGCAGCAGCAGCAGCAGCAGCAGCAGCAGCAGCAGCAACAACAGGCCGGCCGCCACACCTTCCTGGAAGGCAAGACCAACACACTGCAGTCTGGAGCAGAGAAACAACACAGCCGACACACCCACAGCATGGCGGACTCTGCTCACGGATCCATGTCCTCCTCCTCTAAGAGTTCAGCCTCTTATCTCAGCCTGTCCAAGAGCCACAGCGCGCTGAGTGATGCCAAATCTGTTGGGAACCTCAGCGATGGTCGACTCCACCCAGATGACCCGAATGCAAACACGACAGCAGGGGTCGGACCTGGGGCCCGATTCTTCCCTACCAGCTGTTTAGACCTCAACGCCCCTTCAGTTCCCCAGGGGCCCCCTGGCAGCCCCTCTACTCGACACAGCGATCGATCTGGGCACAGCCCTGCTTCTCGTAGCAGCGGCAATGTCCGCATGGAGAGCAGCACCCTGGACTCCTCATCCAGACACAAATCCAGACATAAAGCTCTGGCACCAGGTAGGTTTCAGAGTCAAATTTATATTTAAGACTTCATGTCCACTGAATAATGGCTTCGAGCTTCAACTATCCTTTTTTTTTAAATATTATTCAAGGTCTTGAAAGGTATTTATATCCAGTGCAACACTCTCAGAACCCACTGGCTTTGTTTGATGACAGCCTTTTTTATGTATCTGCATCCATATGCAGGTATCTATATATAGCTTAGCGGAAATGACCAGCACACGGAAGAGGAGGTCTTGGCTCAGATATCTGCTAGCTACACCGGTTCAGCCTGAAATATTGACCCTCACTCCCAGAAGCTTCTCATTGTCAGACTGATAACCGATGGGTTCAGAGATTGTTGCAACAAAAGATCACATCCATCCTAAGAAAACAAAAAAAGAAAAATTACAAAACCAGACAGCCAGACAGGAGGCAAATTATTATCATGTCACCTCTGACATTCACAGAATAAAGTAAGATGCTGCCGGGCCCATGTGTTAAATCCAGACCTCGTGAAAAGGTCATCAATTCTGTCATGGCAAATTTTCTTTAACTATAGCTAGTTTAAAAGCAGATGGACAAATGCGTTTCCAATGTCTCAAGAAAAGTCTTTTGGCTAGGAACAATCGCAAAACATCAAAGTTTCCTGTGCATTAAAAAGTGCCAACAAAATATCTTCAGTTCTCGTTAGTGAAAGGTGTATGCAGTGTATTTTATTTTTAATTTATCTTATTGTATTTAGTTGTAATTTTTTATTCTTATTTATCACTTAATAACTTTTTACTTTTTCTCTTGCTTCTGGCTCTTAAGCTGCTGTAACATGTTGATTTAAAATAATTAACATTAAATTAACAATAAAGTCTTAGCTTATCTTTTCTTTTCTTTCTTTTCAGTTAATAGTCCAGTTACTAGTTCACAATCTACCAGTAAATCTTATTGTCATAAATACAAAAATAACCATGAAAAATGTCTTGACCATTATGACCAGTTCCCAATATATTATCTGTTAATAATTAGTAGTGCTGAAATTATTAGTTGGTTAATCAATGCGCTAATATACATATAAATATTGACAACAATTTTGATCATTAATTAGTTCACATGTTTCAGGTTTTTTTTTTTGTCTCTGTAAATTAAGTATTTATAATTTTTGACGTTTGGTTAAAATGTTTGAAGATGTCACAGGGGTCAGGGGCATTTGCCACACAGTTTTTAGATTGAATGATTGATCAAACAACATAATCAATAAAAAGTTGTAATATTTTTTTAATTTTCGCTCTTTTCCAGAGGAGGCCGGTGCTCCAGAGCTCTTAGACCCGGGAGGAGCAGGGATGCCCTCCACTCACACTCTGCCTTCCCCTCATGAGTCGTATCATTACGGCCTGGGCTACACCTCTCCCTTCTCCTCTCAACAACGGCCTCAACGCCACTCCATGTACGTGAGGAGGGAGCGCCACCGACCACACGGGATCGAGGGAGGGATGGCGGGCTTGCCTCCGCCGGGGCAGGCGATACCGACGCGTGCCAGTAGCCTGCAGCTCCTCTCCCCCCAGCTGCAGCACCGGACCACCCTCACTGGACACTCAGTGAGCTCTTCGAGAGAGGACTGCACTGATGACATGACGAGGGTTAGTGGCAGACAGTCCTGTGAGTGTGGCGGCAGTTAAAGGAAACATTCACCCTAAAGTACTGACACTAAAGAGTCTGTCAGGATATTTTTTATTTTCAGGGGTAAAAGTCCAGCATTGGACCAAAATAATCATTTTCCTTAAAAAGAAAAATCACCAGCTTAATTTAGGCAGCCATTCAGGATAAATATACACACAGTGCAGGATCCTTTTTGTCTTTTGTTTTGAGAGTAATAAATGAGCACTTAAAAAAGCACATTATGTCTGACATTGGAAACTCTGGGGTCTGACGTCTTGGGAATGATTATGATAGTTATTGGACTAAATATCTCTTTTTAAAACTGTTTTTAGGCAGAAAACATTCAAACAGAAATTAAATTAAAGGGATTTAGTATTAAATCAACCAGAATTGCATATCTGCTGTGACAGAGAGGTGTTTAATGTTGTGGCAGTTCAACTTAGGACCCAAAATGCAAACACAACCAAGAAACGGGGAATGGTTGAAGGCTGTTTATTGTAGTTTGAAGAAGAGGAGCTGAAGGCTTGAATGAAATGATGGCTGAGGTGGGCAGGGAGTGGCGAAGCAGAGCAGGCAGATTAGCTAAAGGCAGAGCAGTCTAAATCCAGAGGCAGAAGACAAGTACAAGGCTGGACGTGGCGGGATATGGTTGAGGCTGGCATGGTGAACCTGAGACACAGAACAAAGTGTGAATTAATGTCCAAAGGTACAAAAAAACAAAGTGTCAAAAAACTAGAAGTTGGTCTTGATGTCTGTGCTGCAGAGGTGACTGAACGATCTGGTTAAGTCTGGATGTCTGAGCTGGGGATTTATACAGTGGCTTGACTGTAGATTTGGTTCAGGTGTGCAGCAATCAGGAGGAGGAAACCAGAAGAAGAAACACAGAGACAGACTGAAAACAAACATGAGACACTAGGAAGGAGAGACATGGAGAGGCAAAGCTGAAGCCCTAACATTTAAACAACACTGAGACCTAAATGTATAGAAAATAAAAAATAAAAGTCTTTTTATTATTTAATATTATTTATTTATTTTAAAAATAGGGGGTGATAGTTGCCAGGGTCCAGACCTGTAACTCTGTCAACTCCACTGCGTTCACTGAAAACAGACAGTTCTGTCTTGAATCAGCCAAGGGTTGTTGCTGAGTTGATAAAAACAGGTCACTCTTTTATCGCCAAATTATTCTAATATAAAACAAAACAAACAAAACAGTGACACATTTATTTGGATAACTGGTCAGTCTTAATTCTCTTGGACTGGCAGTGTTTGGACTCATGACCTCATTATTTTTAAAATCCTGGCTACAAAGTCCATATTGCTTTCTTTTTAGGCATCTAACACCCTGACAGCTGTTACTGTTAGTGCAACATCTGTGGTTCGCTGAACTCTCAGTATGATTGTCCATAGTTTCAAAAGGAATTCAGTAATAAAATACATGTTTAAATGCACATGCGGCTGTTATAGCTAATGCTTCGTTTACCTAGTACAAGAATGAGTAATTATTAGGTTTCTTATTTTCAATTTTTAATTATTATTTTTCTCAAATAGTTGACTATATAAATTGGTTAAGTTGCCCCTGCACAATAAAAAATAAAGACATGACACGTGAAAGAAAAACTACTACAAGATTAACACTAACACATACTCAGAGAGGACATTAGTGTAGCTCAGGAGCCACAAAATTAAAAAGGAAAGCTATGAATGTAACTGACTGGTGTATAATGGATCTAAATGAAGCAAGAGTGTCACGCCCTGTATGGGGGTGACAGAGACATTACATCACCTGAGCCCTCATCTTCCCCAAGTCCTAAGCAGCCACAAGAACAACCAAAATAACTCTACCTTGATCAACCAAATCTAACCTGAAGAAGTAAAACAAACCAAAATACATTCACTGATCTCCCAACCAAATAAAACAGGATAAAACAAACACTGACAGCCCACCCCTCCCACCTCTACCATAACAAACTAGGTTACAATCAATCCGTAGCGGTGCGCATGTGCTCCAGTGGCTGGTTGGAAGAAAAGGAAGAGCTTATCCCTCTGCCTCCAGCTGCTGTCATCTTGGCTCCTTATATACTGTCCCCCAACCAATTATTTTTGGCAACCTGTTTCTGGTTCCACCAATGAGCACCTTGTACCACAGCACACCTATTTGCATATCCAAGCACACACACTGACACCTGGCACACCAGACACGCACACACTTACAAGTAGAAAACAGCAGCTGCATCATAAATATGACCACAGCCATAAATATACAGATGACAGTGTGGCCAGCATGAGGCGGCACCAATTATTGCTCATTCCCACTATTACCTGACAATTTTACTCAGTATCTCCGCCAACATTACAGTTGTCTCAGGAGCCCATAATGCAATGCTGCCACGAGATGTTGACTTTTTTAGGAAGTATTGGAAAACCTGTTATTGCTCCACCATCACTGAAGCTCTCTTAGTTTTACAGTTTGATCAGAGTTTGACTTTGAGAAAAAGAGAGGGGCATCTCTCTCTCGTTTTCTGCTTCTATACTCTTGCTGTTTCATAGTCGATGCACGCACCACGAGCAAGCGACGCAAGCATTGCACTTCCTTTCCTCATCAACACATTGAGTGCATTGAGTGCGCGAGCGATGTATTGCAGCAGAGTCACTGGTACATTTCGGCTAGCTAGTACTGCTATTTTATTAGAGTGCAGGGCACTAGAACTGTCATATAAATGGGGATGTGCCCATACGAGTTCGCAAAGTTTTTCCTCCTCACCTGCCATATTTCATACCTGCGTCTTCTGTGAATAACAAAAAGTGGTTAATTTCAAGTACGTCGCTTGTGTTATCACCTCTGCTGGCAACGCATGGTATTACATGCGTCGCTGCGTCACATATCAAAAAAATGGACAACACATTTTGAGACGCAAGCACACATCATGGCGGCCAGTATGTCTCAATGCGTTCGTGTCTGCGTGCCTTTGCATCAACTATGAAATGGCCCTTTGTGTCCATTTTGGCACGCAAACAAAAATAAAAAAAGGACTTTTATTTTGACAAAATTAAAGACATTTACGCCATTTAAATTGCTGCAGAGAAGGCTCAAATTTGTGCATTAAAAAATCATCAGAATACAGAACATTATGATGTTAAAATTTTCTGACTGTTGACGTACAAAGTGATTTTGCCAAGTAGCAGGTGTTCCTGGATCAACATCCCACATTGTGTTCCTGGAGCAACATTGCGATCAGCCAATCACAGCCCTCTGACATCATCCTTGGGCTTTTCCTGTGCTTCTTTAAAAATTCCTTTGTGCTTCATCTGAGCTAGTTTTCCAAACTGAAGTTAGCATAATTGAAAAAAAATCCTCAGTATCACTGACAAAACACCCGTAAGCTGCTGTAGTGTTAGCGAGTTAGCTTGCTAAGTAGGTAGGCTGTGAAAATGTGTTAATAGCAGGTATTTGCAACTGAAAATAACATTATCCTTAATCTTTTTTTAGTTAACAATAATCAAGTCTATTGGCAAGCTTACTTGTTAGCATAGCCTCCCTAGCTAGCAAGCTTGACAGCTAGCGGCTGTTGACCCCAGAACCCAATGTTCATATGAGTCTCCCCCAATATTAAAATAAAAATCTACACCCTGATGTGAATTTCATCTAGTGGATTTGAGCTTGGAGATGAGCAGGTATATTTGGGTACTGTTAATATGGAAGGAAATTTACCACACTTAATTTACACATAGGCTACTACCCACATTGTTGTACAAATATAAAAAGCTGGTTGAAAATTGGCAAAGCAAAAGTGAATATGGGAAATGTTGGAAGCTACTGAAGCAGGAGAAAAATGGCTACGCTAAAAAAATACCACAGTTCCTGACATGCATTCAAGCGACACATTTAAGATATCAAACATAAGAGTGTTTAAGGGTGAATCTTTTCTTTATCAGACGTATTGAAAATATGTGTGTATTTCCCGAGTTGATGCGTGTGTGCAGGGACTGTCACTGTCTCACATTATCATTACCCCTGCTTCATGCTGCTTTCCAGTCTGCTTTGACCTGCACCTGTCCATCTTCTCAACAGAGTGAACAGTCCCCTAAAGACATGAGCCACCCTTGTGCCCCCATCAAAGACTCTACGAGGGACAACACTGCTGCTTTTCATACACAGCGCTCTAAAAACGAGGTCCGACTCCCCTGACTCCTCCCTGCCTCCCACCACTTCACCGAACACAGACAGTAGCTCTGACCGCTGGTTTCCATAGCTTTATCTGTTTCTACTCAGGTCAACAGCTTCACTGCTCGTTGTCGCTGGTATAAATGTAACCTCACTGAAAAGCTTTAAGATTGTCCCGGTTGTCTTGTGATGTGAGCCAGCGGAGAATGTGATAGCTAAAAATAAGAAATGACGTGAGATTAAATGAGAGGAATCACAAATATGAAAATACTGAGGAACTCTGTGTGTTCTTGTGTCCACGTGTGTATTTGTGCATTTGTGTGTCCGCCTGATGTGTGTGTTTCATAGGTCGGCATGTATCACGACCCTCATGCTGAGGATGGAAGTTCCTCCAAGGAGAACCGGATGATCTTCACTGAGTCCATGCCTCGGAGAGTCGGCAGCTTCTACCGAGGTAAAGAGCAGGAATCACCGAGTCTCAAACTGTTTTTTTTTTTTTTTTTTAAACAATTAGACGAGAAAAAAATCCACAGTTAAAAGATGCAAAGATATCAACTTGGACTTAAATAGATAACACAGACAGACATGGTGGATTTTGGGAAATGTGAGTGTAGCAAATAAAAAAAGAGATTTACACTTCTAATAATTTTCTCTCCTCTCTGTGTCGTCTCAGTCCCCTCCCCCAGACCAGACAACTCCACCTCTTTCCATGACGGTGTCGGCCAGGGTCGAGGGCCAGTCGGACCCGTTGTACCCGGAGACCCTGTTGCCATGGTCAACCACTCCAAACGCCAGACGGCTTTTGACTGGTGAGAAATTATTTTTTAAACTGGCATGGCCTTTTTCTTTACCGTGACTTTAGGCAGCACTACGATATAGTAGATGTTAGAAAAATGGGTCAAGGAAACTGACTTGAAGGTCCCAGTGTGTAGGTTTTAGGGGAAAATACTGGCAGAAATGGAGTATGGTTGCAACTGTATGAGATTCTTGCTGTATGATAACTGTCTCAGAAGATATTGCGGTTGCACAGTGCCACGGTATTACAGAATTTATGTTTCAATCAGGGGATTTTTATAGTAAAAAGAATATTTATTAACGTGCACATAAGAATGAAAAATGTGAAAAGTCTTTGCAGATTAGACCCCATCAAGATGGTGTGATTTAAGGAGGGGGATTCAACCAAAGTTGAATAAGGAACCCCCCTGGGGTCTAGATGCTAGTGGAGGCAGAGGTGGTGAAGATAAGATGAGAAGAAGATGTGGAGAAGATGGAGAAGTGCTGATGATCTGGATGAGTAGAGGAATGAGCCTTTGTTGAGCTCGTCTTGGACTCTGGATACGATGGCTGGAGGTGAACGGGGTGGAGGACGGAGTGACAATTCTGCCTAAAATGACAGCTGACAGGAGCAGAGAAGAGCAGATTTAAAATTTTGCAGTAGCATCCTGATTAGCTGATAGAGATTGTGGCAAAGTTTGATTGGATGACTAGACGAGTGAACACCCATAGTCAGCTCATTAGACGAAGCAGTGGGAGTTGGAGGGAGAATTGTAAATGGTTATCACATAAAGAAAGTCTTCCTGATTTAACTTGAAAAAGGAACAGTTATTTTTGGTTGAACAAACATTTTATCACTATAATTGAAACTTTTGCTAATGAAACTATGTGTAAAAAGTCTCCCCTTTCAAAATAAAACAAAAGCAAATGCACATAACTGTCAGAAAGGGCTGTCTCACGGCAAGGTAAATAAGCCGGCACTTCCATGTACACAGAGTAACACTCTGTACACAAAGTAACACTCGCCACACACCGTGTACACAGAGTAACACGTGACGAACACCAGGCTGCTAACATTACATTACGTTCATAGCACCATTTCCAAGAAAATAATAAAGTACTAGGTCCGGTACATGTAACAGCAACACATACTACTCATAATATAATTATAAACCAAGTCACTTTACTTATCCAACAGCAGCAAGGCAACATCCGTGTCTGCCCTCAGCCCAATTTCTTCCTTGAGGGCTCTCCACCGAGGAAAAGCGACGCCAATACAAATCCTTGTTTGCCTTCTCCGTCGGTCACTTTCCTTCTTTGCTAATAGACCTTCAGCCGAACGTCCAGGCTTTTTCTTTGTGGTAGGATCCACTTCTGAACCGTGTCTCGGCCGCTTCTTTGTTGCTTTCTCTTTCTACCTGCGCTCTACCTCTTGCTATGAGACTCTCCGCTCTTCCTCCCCCTCCCTTCTTGTTGTGAGGAAGCATGTCCTGTGCGGCAGCGCGGGAATGTCGCCGGTCGACACGCAAACTAAAAATGATATATATTGAAAAATACCGCGAGATGTTAGAGGAGCCGATCGGCTGATCAGCATTATGTCATCTCCTCTAGTAGTGGCTTGGGTGAAACGGACATTTAAGGACACGTAGAAGTTACGCACTATAGCTTTTAAAATACAAAAATACAACATGCTTAGACATTTAATGACGGAGTGAAATGAGTTTTTCTGAAACTGCCTCACATATTTTCCTCACTGTCACATAAAAGTCTATCACAACACAAATTAAGATCCATTACATTTTACAAGGTTACTATCACAGTCTCTAAAAGACTGAGATGAAATGGATGAAAACATGTCGTCAAGAACAGTATGTGACATTGGCATTTAATTGAAAATGTCTTCCTTGTGTTAAGAGTTGAAAAAGAGGGAATATATTCAGCATTCTCTTAATACTGAACATATATTCTATTAATTACATTATCTGTTGAGGTTGTTTCATAAAATGAGACACACCTTAGAAGAAGTTATCATTTAATCCTGTGTGCTTGTTTGTCACGTAGGACCGCCACAGAAGCGATGGTCATGAATCCTCCAGAGCCCGCCAAAGAGAAGGAGAAACAGGGCTTCTTCAGAGCCATTAAAAAGAAAAAGAAGAAGACACAAATAGTAAGATCATTTGAGTCATTTCATCCAGCATACAAATATTTCCTTTGGTTCAATGTGTCATCTCCCTTGTCTTTAGTGTGTATCTTAGTGTGTAGTAAATGCTGATCAATGGACCTTTCATATGAAATTGAGCAGTATTTTGTGGCAACACTGTAAAAACTAACAACATGAACCTACTGTGTGAATTTTAACAACCAAGAGTGTAAAAGTGATAATTCTGGTTTATGACATCCTGGGTCTTATTTTCATTGTTCCTGCCATTATTTCTGTCACAAATTACAACACTGGACTGAAATCTGAGAACACGGCGAAATCGCTACAATAAAGTGCAACGGGCAAAGAATCACAAGCAGTCAGACGATCGGGCAGATTGTTAAAAAAAAGAAAAAGAAAAAAGGTAGGTCTGGTCAGACTTACCTGGAAGGTAAAATGAAAGTAACTGTTAAAATTATTCCCCAAACTGTCCGATGTAAATATTTATCTCAGCCTACAGTCCAGCTTCAAACCTGTGTTGACCTACTGTACTGAACAAAGTTGTGCACCTACGCAAGCCAAGTTTTCATCCAAATATTGGGAGTTCTGCAGAAGATTAGAGTGCAATGAGATGATGTAACTAAAGAACGCCGCTCAAACATCAAACAATAGAAAACATGTTATCTATAAATTCGAGGAAGGATACAGTCTCTTCATTGGGCTATACAGATGCCACCATTTTTCTTCTCTCTAGTGGAGCGGAAGTTTGTGTGACCTTAACTTAAGTCCAGGTCAGACCTAAGATTCGATGAGTTAAAACAGGCAACTACTTGCAACTTTCTAAAAACCTGCCAGTTCACGCCAATGCAACTAGATGAGACGGTGTATCATCTCTATGCAGCAGCTCACTGTGCCTCCGTTCTGATTTCCAGCTTTTCAGACTTATTTTATAGTTGAATATAATATGAATATATATGAATATAAGCACGTACAGCGAGCAGCAGCAACCCACCATCTGACACCGGCACACTGTGAGGACAGAAACAGGAGGATGGAACACCTGCCACAGCAAGCGAACACAGCATCTGCGGTCATTTTGACTTGACCACCGGCCTTTACTACAAGCTGATTGGCTGTTGAAACAGGTGACGGCAATTTAACCAGTTGAGTTGCAGGTGACACTATCAGCCAGCATGACTCGAGCTCAGACCAGCCAGTTCGCAACTTGTAAAAACTTCATTGTAATATTTCGCCCTTTTTCCCCCAGCTTTTCCATCAATTGTTAAGGTGCAAACTGAAAGGTTCAATCCCAATACAGCCCTTGCCCCTCCATTTTGCGTGTTCATACCAAGGAGTGGAATTTCCCAATCCTTGAGGTTTTTCAGAGGCATACTGAAAACCAAGTGTTATGAGAAATCATTGGCAAAATGGCTGCACAAGCAACAAAAAATAATCCTACAAGTGCACTTTCTAGTTTAATGAAGATTTAAACATTACTATAACCATCATAGTATCATAGTTTAACGCTTTTTCAGTGTCTTGTTTGCCTTTATAATAAGCATAACAAAAGAAATTGCTGGTATGCCGATGTCTCAATAGCTTATCAGCTAGCTAGCTGATGTGCTGATTTAGGCATGACAGCGCCACATTTGGCAATTGACGCCTGGTAATGATGCTGTGTTCTTTTTAATTTGATGACTTGTTAGATCAATTGATAGCATAAAACTGAAGTGATAATTGAATAATTTCCAAAGTCTCATCTGTTTAGATAAATACCAGCTACAACACCTGATGACATATCCGTGTCTTAAAGCATTGTGCCATTTCATAAGGCAAGATTCCAACTTGTAAATGTTCTGAGGGTCAGAGGTGCACTCAAAAATGAGGGGGCTAAAATGTTCATTTGTTCACAAGCTGTTTAATGATCTTACCACTCATTATTTTGCCTCATCGTACTTCATTATAGTGATGTCGCCATGTCAATAATTTGGATAGTAAAGTGTTATTATAACTGACAGAAATGATGGCCAGAAACGAATTATATTACATCAGAATTATTCTTAAATGCTGGTCTGAATTTCCACCTTCCCTGTTTTCCTCTCTGTTTATGTTGACAATGAAATATTCATGCAATTATTGATTCTTCTCTCTTTATCTTTTGTGAAGTGGTATTTTGTTAGACGGCTGAGGATCAGGTGCTGCAGTTGTTTTTCTGTGTGCTGTCAGAGATGTGTGTTGAGAGTTGTGGATGTGCGTCTTCTGCTCCACAGACGGACATGGAGGATGGGAGGAACCCCAGCATCAAGAAAAGCCTTTTCCCCCTCTTTAGCTCTAAGAATAGCTTAAAGCACAACTCAGCAGTCAAAGTCCTACCTGTAGTCGCCTCACCCATGGTACAACACCAGCCTACCGCGCCCTACCCTGCCTCACCAGTAATCTAACCTCAACACTACGGCTGCATGTTAACTCACACTGCACTCACCAGAACGACCTGGTTTGAAATCTTCTCATCGCCTTGTGTTTGATTGACTTGAAAATATTTCAAATTGAAAGGATTTCAAATATGTTTTGAGTCTAATACTGCACGATGTCTGGGCATCCATCATGTCTTTGCTACGATGTGTGTCAAATGCAGTCACCTTGTATTCACATCGACGTATGTGCTGTTTGTGAGACCAACACTTCTGCACGTCGAAAATCATACTTCAAAAACATCATTGTATCATATGATGGTCATGAACATTATCAACATATTTATAAGCACATTAACCCACACATGGAACCAAACTCATACTGTACGCATCATGGACTCCGGACTCTTATTTGCCAAGAGTTAAATAAGAAGGTCGATGTACCACTCTCATGTCTGTCCATTCAAAGAAGTATTTAACTGCTGGAAAGATGGTCTTTTAATAAAACTAGGATATCCATGCAGTAGAAAGATGTAAATGTTTTTAAAATTGGTGCTGCAGAACCAGAGAAAACAGAGCAAAATGACACTTTGGCTCAAGAGGGAGAAAACCTACAACTACCAGAATGCAACACGCCACACCAGACCAATAAACGCTCCCACTGGTGGGTGACATGCAAACACGTCCGTTTGAAGCAATGAAGGCCGGCTTGAAAGAAACAATCTTGATCTCCTACATTTAAACAGTGAGCTTAAACCTGTTTCTGAAAACATTTGAGGTGATAAAAAGGCAACTCACTAACAGAATCTTGGTTTATACAGCGCCGTCTAGTTTTATTGTTTGATCTCAGTTTTTCTGGCCTCTGTTTTCACTGTGCAGGAAACAGGATGGCACCCACTTCCTGTTCACAAAATCTCGCTATTACAGCTAAACACAGCACTAAAATATATTTCTAAAAACATTTTAGGCGAGAAATAGTCAATATAGCAACATAGTCTTGATATATTCAATCAGCACTGCCTAAGTTTACCGTTTGATCGGATTTCAGTCTGAGTTTAAGAGACTGCCTCTTGATCTACTTCTATACTCTGTGTCCACGTTAGTGGCATGGGTGGCGAGCAATACGAAAATTCGGAAGTACAGCCTGTAGTTTGAACAACAGCCTGAGAGCCAGCAAAACTCAATTGGATGACTTAAATTACATTGTCCAGTGGAGTTTTGCTTGGGGTTGAGAAGAGATATTTAGGCGGTGGTTAGATAGAGGGAGGTGTACCACAGTTCATTCACACATACTTCCCACATTGTTTTGATACAAAGCTGGTTGAAAATCAGCAGAGTACCCCTTGTAAATATGAAGCTGCAGCCAGCGGAAGGTTAGCTTAGCTTAGCACAATGACTGGAAACAGTGGGAAACAGCTAGCCTAGCTCTGTGGCAAGGTAACAGAATCGATGGACCAGCACCTCTAACACGGTATCCTAAGAGCAAGTGTTGGTCCAAGTGTCACGCTGCATCGGGTAACATTGGATGCTCATCATCCACACAGAATCCATTAAATATGGAACTCTGTTACCGGATGTGAACACACCACACAGCTATCAGCTGTGCGCTTAGAGACGTCAGACTTGAGATGTAACCACTGAAAAGATGGGCAATTACTTAAGTCCTTATTATTCACAACAATGCTATTACAGATATAGATATAGATATAATTGTTCTCTACCACACTGTATCATACCACCATCTCCACTTTGTGAAACAAACCATACAGGTTGTGAGCTCAGCTGAGTAATCCACAAGACAATACTTACCAGAAACATTCAGCTTTCTGTCAATCTCCGTCCAGCCAGCTCCCACCTCATTTAGATTTTTTATATTGAAATGAGAAGGATCCTGCTGATAATTCCTCATTTTAATCCGACAAATCAGCCACTCCTCATCTACTGTGGCACTTTCAGCACGAGTAACATGAATAAGATAGAAATGCAGTGTCCGAATTAAGCTTAGCTCAATCAATTGCAGCCAGTTAGGACATCCCAATAGAAAACAATGTGAAC
Organism: Epinephelus moara; assembly: GCF_006386435.1. Taxonomy (NCBI): domain Eukaryota; kingdom Metazoa; phylum Chordata; class Actinopteri; order Perciformes; family Serranidae; genus Epinephelus; species Epinephelus moara. The sequence continues at coordinate 35,638,591 of NC_065506.1, forward strand.
AGTGTAAACTGATTTAGTCACTGAGGCTTGCGTTGCATCCACTTAGGACACGATGTAAAGCACTTCTTCTTAACTTACTAATTAATGATTGAAAATAGTAAAAATGCCAAATACTGTATATTATACTGTATGAGAATGTGCTGTTATTATTTGTTTTATATTATTGTAAATTTAATATCTTTTTGTTTTTAGCTGGTGATCAGAAAAAAACAAGAAATGTGAAGTCCCCAACTTTACCTATACAATTATGATGGGCATTTTTCACTATTCTCTGATGTTTTACAGATTAAACCAGTTGGCGATTTAAGGCAGGACACCATCCCCTCCCCCGGGGCAAGACGCAAATGCTGTCCTATTTGGACTTAGACCCATAATTGAGAAATTATTGAGAATAATTATATGTTGTGCAACGTTTCTTTTTAACCAGCGCAGCATTAGTAGCTCTGGTTTGACGTACCACAGAAAAGTATCATCTCACATGATGCTACTCAGCCAATCAAATCTGTGCATTCTGATAAGCACTGTGGCTCCGGTGAGTGAGATACACGAGACAGGAGACAACAGTTGGAGAAATAAGGGAGTCAGAGTAAAGTAACTTCAGTAATTTCCCTCCCCTCTGTTAAAAAATAACAAATCGCCTGCTGGATTTAACGATTAACCTAATAAATCAAGGGGGAAAAAAACAAACAAAAAAGCCAATCGATTAATTAAGATTAATTGATAATAAAAACTAAAAAAAACTAAAATAATAATATTTTAGTTTGCGCAATCACGCTCACTTTTCGGAGAGCTTGTGCATTTTTTTTCTGTATCCAGTCATCACTAATCACCATCACCACCTCTCTGTGTTTCGTCTGCTGCTGCCAGAGGCATGCATGAAGAACCTCACCGGGATTTGAGATGTGACTTGAGTGAGATGTGTTGTGTGATGCTGATGAGTGTGGTAATCTCGCCGTAAGGAGAATAACATTCACATGAAGTCAGTATTTCTGTATGACTACTAATAACACTGCCGTGTTTTTGTTTCTGAAACGTAAGGTTCCTGGTAACGGACAAGAGCACCTGTCCCTGCAGAGGAGCTCCAAGTCGTCCTCTCACCACGGCAGCAGACGGAAAAATCGCGAGCGATCCCGAGACCGGGACCGGGAGCAGAGCCGGGACCGAGACCGAGACAGGGAGAGAGAGAGGGAACGGGAGAGAGAAAGAGAGAGAGAAAGGGAGAGAGAGAGGGAAAGAGGGAGGGAGAGAGACAGAGTGAACGACTGGCCACCAGACAAACCAGTGGACTCACACTCACAGGTACATAGCCTTTTTAAACTGGAGACTCTTATTTGTGTTTGTTTAAAAATCACCACAAAAATGACCTTATCAGAAAACCAGTATCAGTCATGATATAGATTATAAATCATGTTATTTACGTCACATAAAAGTTATTTGAAGGTGAGGACAGGAAGTGATTCTGCATCTAACACCAACAAATTCTGAGTATATAATATCTCACATTGCAGCTTCCAAGTAAGTTCAAAAATAGCCACTCACAGACGCCATAATGGGAGATATAATAAACTCGCTGCCTTTGGTTTAATTATACTCATGACCAAAGCACCCTGTAGTGCTTTGGTTGATTATTGAATCCAACTTATTTATAATATTTATTTATTTTTATTTATTTATTCATTTATTTTCAAAAATTACAATGTGTCTGAAAATACACATTAATGTAAATCCAGTGGCTCAGTCCATAGGGACTTGGGTTGGGAACCGGAGGGTCACCTGTTCGAGTCCCCGTCCAGACCAAAATATGGGGCGTGGACTGGTGGCTGGAGAGGTGCCAGTTCACCTCCTGGGCACTGCCGAGGTGCCCTTCAGCAAGGCACCGAACCCCCCAGCCGCTCGGGGCGCCTCACCAAGGGCAGCCCACTCACTCTGACATCCCTCCACTTGTGCATGTGTGTGTCTTTCAGACCTGTGTGTAATTGACAAGCAAGAGTGAAAACATTGAATTTCCCCTCAGGGGGATTAATAAAGTAAATAAACTAAACTAAACTTTTAATGTGTTATGTATCTGTAAATTCATGTCAGGCATTGATGCTCAGATAGCCTCGTCATCCTTCTCTGTTAAGATTATTTACTGACTGAATCTCTTTCTCTCCGTACAGAGTCAGCCACTCAAGTCACTCCGCAGGCTCCTCCACCTCTCCCCTTCTTCCTCAAACCAAGGACAACCTCCTCCTCCTCCCCCAGACCTTCGCTTCCAAGCCCCCCTCCCCAACCCTCCTCAGCCCTCCTCCAAAGCGGGCTACCCCGAGGGTCGAGGGCACGCTGAGAGCAGGGGGCACTCCGGGGTGAGCAGCTCCGCCCAGGCTAAGAGCCGCAAGGCCAGCTACCCCCTCCCCGGACAGATCGAGTCCAGCTGGCACGTCTCTGCTTTACAGCGGGCGGAGGGCGCTCAGTTCACCCCCGAACAACTGGGCATCAAACCGGGGCAGAACGGACCCACCTTTACCCGAGCCTCCCGCACCAGAATGCCAAACCTCAATGACCTGAAGGAGACCGCGCTGTAACCCCTTACCTGAACCAAACCACCTCCAGTATGTCTTCATCCTGGAAGCATCTGCCAGACGCAGACATCATGGTACTGTAGTAAAAGTTTACATGAAAGCCTATTTCACTGGATCGAGTCCTCATACAGAAGCGTAGTTATATGTTGATGCTAATGTCTCTGAAATCTACAAAGACTAGACGTCGAAAGGCCACACACAAACACCAGTAACAGTGTTGTTTAGGGAATCAAAGACAGGAAAGGGCCCACTCCCTCTCGGAAGCCAGTACTGTATCAGTTGTATGTTATTCTCTCTCTATGTAACAAGGTTAGAACATCAGAGTAAACCTGATCCTTCCTGTCAAGGAGACACTGCCCACGTGGCCTCTTTGCTGCCATCTTCTGCTCACAGGACACTACAGCAAAGCAACACATCAGACAGCCACCGTCACACCGGTGGCCAATAAACTCAAATGTTTTTCAAGCTCTGATATTTGATAAGAACATTAAAAAAAAAGATTTATATCAACATTATTTATTAAATATTTATTTGTTTTAAATTCAAGGATATAAGCTATAAATGACACAGTATGTAGGTTATATGGGAATATTATAAGGTAATATAGAATTAAATGTGTAATTGCAAGAGCTTTAGTTTCGACACAAAGAAATGCATAGATATTTATGTGTTGATAATACAATATGTCAAAAGGAATATTTAATAATGGTGAATGTCCTTTTTTTTGTTCAATTTGATATGTTATTAATAGATTTTCATGTTATATCATGTTATTTTCACCTTTTTTTCTGTTGGTTTCATCAAAATGTAAAGAAATATTGATGAATACTTGTTGCCCAAAGTGGAAAAAAAAAATCTCAGACATTACATCTAGTGCAAACCTGCCCGTCACCCTTATGACAGTTCTGAAGTTTCGGGCTATTTGTCAACAGGCTTTGGTAGCAGAACAGCCAGAGTGAGACTGTTAGGCTTCGTGCTTTACATACAGCTACTGTCAGTTCACTCTCGGTGTCACCATTTTCAAATAAGCCCCATTTTCAGTCTCTCAGTTCATCAGCGACAACAGCTTTCCAGCTCTGTGCTGCCATGTTGGTTTTGTCTACAGCCTTAACAGCAAGTAAAGGACATCAAGACTTTGGTGGCCATTGGTGGTGAAAAGCTAGCCTCTTGAAATGAGGTCTTACTGACTCAAATACAACATCTAAGTGTGCAAGATAGTTGAGAGCACTCTGCAAAAAGGCATACCTCACCTACAACCTTTAAGATCTGAAAGGTTAAGTCTGGTGTATTTTATATTTATTTAACAACAAATCTCATGAAAAGACCAACAGTGAATTGAACCTACTAACAAGTGCTGTCTCCATATCCAAAACCTGATATAGCTTATTCCTCTGTGCCATTAGTTTGTCCACAAACTATTAAAAACATTAGTGAGACACACTGTTGCACTGGGTGACATGTTCCCTCATTAACATGAACATGGGCACTGTGATCCCTCATACACCGCCCTGCTGCTGTACACTCTCCTAACAAGAAAATAGGTTGATTTCCACTGACTTCTAAAACAAGATATATGACCACATCCATAACGATATATATTACCGTTCTAACACCGCTGTTACGCTATCAAACTTTGTGGTTAGCATTAGGTGACAAAATTAGGTGGTTAGGAAAAAAAAATTGTTTAGCTTTAAAAAAAGGTAATTTTGTCACTAACGCAATGTCACGTGTCACATCTCATACGTCTATAGCGTAGTATGCTACACATACTAGCTAGCTGTTAATAAAGTAAGGCAAAGTTGACTTCAGGGCACAAACACTGGTCTCCTGGGTGAAAGTCCTGTGCTTGTTTGACCATCCCATCCCACAGGGACATCTTCCATCATTATACAACATTGCTGCCTACATATGGAACTCAAGAGCTCATGGTTACGACATGGAAAGTTGTGTGCAAGATATGCTTCGCGTTCAAGCGATTAAGTTTTGAGAATGCCATTGCTAGGCAACGACAACATGGATGCTACTGTCTGTATCTAGAAGCCACCCAAGGTAACACTAACACTAATCTAATGTAGGGAATGCAGAAACATAATGACAGAGTGGAAAAATAAGACTGTAAGGAACATCAACATTTCCTTCAGATATATTATAAAATCAATTTTTTTTTTAACTATATACAACTAAAATAATATATTAACTTACCAACCACCTAAAAACTTTTCTGACTTCCACCATTTCTCAAAAACATCAGCAAACACATCACAACTCGTGACCTCAAGGAAGTGAATACCAAACAAGAGGTAGCATTCATATAAACTCTTCTCATAACATGCTTAACACAACCCCATTTGAAAGCAGAGACTTCTGCCAACTGAACCGGCTACTTGAGGTTTAGCGCTCCATGAACTTGAATGGGGATGAAATGTTTTAATCGTGCGGCTCCTCCAATTTCCAAATGTTTTTGGACCGAATGGATTAAATCCTGATAGTGAAACACGTCATTTTGTGGGAGTTGTGAAGCTCAAAAATGTATCTACTGATTTACAGACGTCTCCTTCTCCATGTAAGTCGATGGGAAAAAAGTATTTTTGGGCCATAAGGCATCAAGTGACAGTGTAATAATTGTTTGGTCACTATAAAAATTGGCTTCAAAGCCTGCCGCACTTCCTGACGGCCATGAAGACCAACACACTTCATCCTCCTGTAAATGCACACTAGAGCACCAAATATGTATCAACCAATAGTCCCCAACAGATGCACCGTTTACCCCTATCAGAGTAAAGTTAGCTCAAAGCTACAGTGCCCGGCTGTTTAAGGAAATTACTTGGCCTTTTTTAAATATAAAAGTTTATAAAAAAATGTACATCTAGTAGGAACTAATGGTTAGACAGGATGAACAAGTCAGAAAATATTAAAAAATGGAAACCCCTGTTTTGTTTTTTGGCATCTAATAAGCCTAAACACATTAATCTTTTACTCCAGTGGAATTCCTGCATTGTGTTCCAGTTACCAAACACAGCACACCTCCACCAATGCAGCCCTTTTCGCTTCTTTGGGCCCGCTAAAAGTTATTTTCTTCATGGGATTTGTTGATGATAAGAAAAATATAAAATAACACCAGACCTTTCCTTTCATGTGTGTTTACATTTTTCTGTGTGCATTTTAAAAGCTTGCATTATCAAAGTTTTTGTAAATGCCTTTTGTAAATCTGAATTTGGTTTTCCTACTGTATTCGCATTACAGCTTTTAATTTTGATATTAATACTCATGATCAGGGATGATTTTACTGAACTGGGTTATTCATAAAGCATTTACTTGTTGTCTACTGACCTGTGGATGATAAAAACATATATATATATATATATATAGAACAAAACACTATTAGTGGCCTAGGCAAAATATACAGCGTAGTTTTCCTCCCAGTCTTCCCTTTATCCTTCGTTCCTTCCTCTTTCTCTGTGGTTTTAAATGGATAGTTCGGATCTTTTGGAATGCGGTTGTGTGAGGTTCTTATCCATAGTCAGTGTATTACCAACAGTCGATATCAGTTCACATGCTACCAGTTTGGAGAAGCAGGCTGTAGTCCGACATGGAAGCTAAGCTATGTACTGCTGTATTTTAACCACCTTAAAAAAATCAATATCAGTTTAAGTGTACGCTATATTTAGAGTGCTTTCACTGCTTAACCTTGCATTGGACAGTGATTTCTTACGGAGAACTGAAGCTGTTATTTCACTTTCTTTAACGCCAGACTTCACTGAGAAAATAGGGTGATTTAACATAGTTGAAAACAGGAGCTGCTGGTCTACCGCTGCCTCAATCAGTTAGTTTGTTTGTGTTATTGTGTGACTTTGGTGTTTGAAAGGGTTAGTTGGGATTCACCAAAGTTACACATAAACACAAATTTACTAAATAATCAAGGCAGAGGTAGACCAGCAGCTCCTGTGTTCAGCAAGTTAAAATTACTGTTTTTGTCAGTGCAGTCTGGTGGCTTTGATGAGAGCATAGATGGGGAACTTAAACTGTTTAAAATAGGGTTTATTATCATTTTCAAGGGGGTCCAGCACAAAACAACTTCATTACATTGGACACAATCACAACATACATACATGACTCTAACTTACCGACCCATAAGCCCACATTATCCGCACATAACAAAAGGGATAGATTGCAGTGGCCAAGGTATTTGAAAGAGGTCACCTGTTCAAGGGATGATCCATCATTAAAAGAGATAGTCAATTCTGAGAAGCCACCAAGCTGTTAAGGAACAGGCTGTCTGATGGAAAGGTACAGTGGTGAAAACACTCTTAATATAGCATACAATGAAACTGTTACAGATGTTTCTTGAGGGGACGTTTTTAGGTGGATAAAATACGTTTTGCAGTTGCCCCTGTCCACAGCACTACATTGCTTAGTTTACGCATCATTACTCCAGCCTGCTTCTCTAAACTGAGGGCGTGCTGACTGCCATCTACTGTAGGTAATACACTGACTCTAGATAAGTACCTCATACAACCCCACTTCAAACACTCTGAGCTATCCCTTTAACGCTGAAAGTGAAGATGAAAAGCTTTTATATCACAGGAGGAGGGAACCAAGGAAATAAGGACGGATGCATTTGTGCAAAATTCAAGACATCTGTGGACTAAAGAGAGAATTTTGGAGGATTCATGTTTTGTTTCTCGTCTGTCGAAGAGATGAAAATACACATGCAAAAAAAGAAAAAAAGCGAACGATCCAATTGACTACATGGCTGATTGAAAGCAATAACATTCAGAGGGAGACTGATGCCGACTGTACTAGCCAAATCAGTGGCTAGTTGAATTGGAGCCAAATATAGCACAGAGAAGGATTTCCATTAGGAGGCTGTGATTAAAGCAAGAGAAGTGTCCACATATAATATCAAGACATCGCTCTGCAATACATTTTTTATTTCCAATTTGTCCTTGAACATGACCCAGGGCGGGTAAAACTGCCTCATGTTGTGTACTACTGAATAATTCTGATTGCGAATGATTGTAAATGACTGCTGATGTGGGTTTGTCTATATGGGACAGAGTGATGACAAAGCTTGCCTTGCCAGTGACCCGAAGCCTTATATTAGCTTACTGACTCAACACTTCAGATGGAAATGGAGGCTTCAAACCCCAGCAAGTCACATAACAACTGAGATGAGACGAAGAATTTTTGTTCACAAATATGAATGTGTTTACTAAAACATCTTTTTTTTTTCATTAAGCTGTTTCCCACTTCTTACAGGGTGTAAATAGAAATAATAGAGTGTATCTATACTGACCATTCTACTTTAAAAATGATAGGGTCTCATAATAAAAGCCAACTGTACATTTTTGAACGGCTCACATGTTTGTTTTTGTAACAATGACGGACACAGCATGAGGACAGACGTGATACAAGTGTCAGTTTAATCAAGGAAATAGTTTAAAGATACAATAAGGAACACGTCTTCAGAGTAACTCTGAAACGTGTCCCCAAAGCACCATGGGAAATTGAAATGTTACAGAGAGAAATCAGGAGTTAAGCACAATACAAAACCACATCTGAACATTGGTGAATAATCCATCCCTCGATCTTTATACAGCACTGAAGAGTGATATCTGTAAAAATGTACCTGAGGTAAGACAAAAACGAGAAAACTGAAGTTAAATCACAGGCGTGTATTTAAAGAAAAAGTCTGGCATTTTCCCACATTTTTCTTATTATCAGCAAATACCATTAGAAGACCAAAATCAGCAATCTGTTGGCCCTTTTCTCAGTATTTGGTAGCTTATTTGTGCATACTGAAGATGATCACTTTTTGTTTTATTTTGTTTAATTTAATTTATTTTAATTTAATTTAATTTTGGTTGTTATTTTATTTTATACATTTTGTTTTAATTTTTAAAACAGGTTACAATAATACAATTTTATATTTTAAAAAGTGCAGTAACAGTTTATTTGGATAGTCCACCTACACTTAATTTATTGAGTATTTTGTAATATTTCCACAATTTTACTGTTTTGCTCTGTCTGTAGATATTTATCTAAAGAGTATATGTGACAATTCACTACAAATTTTTAAACTTAAATTGTTCACATATACTCGATAGATAATTTTTTAAACATCTACAAAATAAAGCAAAGTAGCTGAATTGTTGAATCTCAGCTAATATGCTATTGAAATGTTACAAATACTCGACAAACTCTCTGTAGGCAGACTATCCAAATAAAATGTTATCTAAAAGAGACAAAGTAATTTCCCCAAACAGCTGGGCACTGTAGTTTTAAGCAAACGTTACTCAAACAGGAGTAAACAGTGCATTTGTTGGGGACTATTTTCGGCTGCGGATGAATACACATTTGATACATATTGAACCACTGAGTGTTTAGAGCAGCAGGACAACGTAAAGTGCCCATGTTCTTTGTATTAAAGTAACATGTAGCATTTCTGTAACAGTTGGCTCACTGATGTGCTTTCCAATAGTTTGGGGGAAAAGTAAAAATAAATACTAAAATAAAGTAATATCATAACTCAGACTTTGGCTGCACTTGTTGGTGGGGTTATTGAAAGGTCCAGTGTGTAGGATTTAGGGGCATTTATTGGTAGAAATGGTATATAATATTCATAACTATGTTCTTATTAGTTTATAATCACCTGAAATCAACTGTCTGCCATTTTGCTCTACAGTAGCCCAGAATGGACAAATAAAACACTGGCTTTAGAGAGGGCAATTCACTTTTTTGTGTTTTTTGGGGGTTTTTTTCATTTTCATGACAGCCACCGTAGTTCTCCTACACACTTGGCACACAGGGAGAAGTTTCAGTTCTGCAAACCCACCGCCAGAAGCCATTAAATCCCACACACTGGACCTTTAATTGTCGGTTTTGGTCTTTTCATGGGATTTGACATGTAGATTATCACCAGCCTTATCCTAAAATAAAGAGACTGACTGAGAGGTCTCTGCTCACTGTAAAATATCAGGAGAAGCAGGCAGCATTTCAGAGGAGAACACAATGTTTTGGAACAGCGTTGGATACAACCTCCTTAGCAACGCTGCGTCTCCCTCTCCATGTCTAATTATTGCATTGAATTTATGCCATTTCATTGCAAATGGAACAATCCATTGAGAACGCAGCAAACTAAAGCCCGCAGTGTGAGACCGCTTCAACACAGACAATGGAGAGTGGAGTGAATGAAAGCTCGTTGAGCATATCAAACAAACATTTTAATCAAATCACATAAGTCAAACTGTTTTGTTTGTATTCTGGTAACAGAATGTTTTTGAGTTCACCCTGTGGTTTTATACGTGTAGCTGGAGGGAACCACCTCTGTGGATATAGTAACAGACCACACACTCTGACGATAGGGGGGATTTAGGTGTAGATAAAGTTTTAGGAGAAGGCCTTGGGGACAGTGGGGGAGAAGAAGGTTCAGATGCATTTGCTCATGCAGAGCAGCAGCTCCAGGCGCAGAGCGATGCGTGTGTGCCATCCGAGGGGGAGGATGCGGATGTAGCGTGCAACGATGGGGGGCCGTAGGAGGTTCTGCACAGACGAGGAGCGGTCAGAGTTTCCATAAAACACCTGAGAGAGGGAGAGGAGCAAAAGGTCAGGATGGGTTCATTCAGATTTACAATAATACTGACTGAAACTGTTTTGTAATTAAAGTTACTATGGTTACTGCTAATAATATCAATAATTATTATAGCATATGGCTGCAGCAAACAATTATTTTCAAGACTTAAAAGATTGTTTGATTATGGAAATTGTTGGTGGCTAATTTCTTGTAAATCGACTCATTAAACTGCACAAGAGAGTAGAGATGAGATGATGCAATATTTCCTCAAGCTTCACATTTTGTTTGTGTCACATATATTCCACAGTTCAACTGACCCTGTTGTTTCCAGTCTGGTCTTTGTAATAGATCCAGTTGAGTTTTTCGTCTGTGCGGTACTGAACGCTGTACTTGGTGATCCACTCCTCAGCGTCACAGCGGCCCTGGGTGAGGATCCCTGACACCACCGTCACCTCCCTCAGGTCGATCTGCACCCACTGACTGCTGTCCTGGAACTTAGACAGCCAGGCACACCTGCAGGAGAAACACAAACACCGGATGTGATGCAGCAGTTAAACATGGACACATGGTCCAGTTTGACCTGCTGATGTTTTCTCAGAGCAGATAGAGATGCATCATTACAGCTGGTTACAGACCTTTTACAGGTGTTATCAATAACATTAACAATGGCTCTGTTCTTTTCAACTGTACCAGTGAGCCATGACAATGTGACAGAGAGCTGGCATGCACAATATCAGGGCTAAGGGACTAAATGAAATTCGATAATCGTTAGTTTTATCATATACTCCTGTGCTTTTCTTACGGTCATATGTCAAAATGTCTTCTGTGAAAAAGACCCGTTGCTTTGTTTATGATACCGAAACTGAACTTTTCAGAAAATATCTGATCAAAGAATTCCTAAATTGTTGATCAGTGTAAAGAGTTTGACTTCTTGGGTATAAAATAATACGCATCTTTTGCATCGTTGAGCCCACAGAACAAGAGCCCTAGAGACTTCCACCAGCCGAGTGGATAACTTCCAGCGTAGAGTTGACCTCCGCTAACTTGAATGGAGATAAAATATTTAATTTTGTGGCTCTTCTAGACTTTCAAAACGTTATCGAACCTAATTGATCAAATCCAGATAGTCAGGGGCGTGGTCATAGCCCATTCTGGCTGTCATATGAAGGCAAAATCTGGCCAGAATCAGGCCAAGTCTGTTATATAAATTTTGGGTATTTTTTAAAACTGAAGGCTACATTTTAGTCAGTGCTCAAAAAGCATTGTTCCAAAAAATACCATTTTTAAATATTTAGGGTGAGAGCTGTTGCACCCGGCTCTCGCCATGAGGCTAATATTGGAAGAGAAAGAAAGAAAGAAAGAAAGAAAGAAAGAAAGAAAGACTGTCTTTTATACAGAAAAAGATAGGTAAATAAAGTAACTACATTACCGAGGTGAGCTCGGTTGCACCTGTAACCACACCCAATAGTGATGTTGTGGCTTCTTGAAGCACACCTGTACATCACAGAAGATAGGTGAGAAGTGAAACCACTGATGGTCAGCAAACACGTGATTGTCAGGGGTGTTGAATGTCTTTGTATGAAGCTGTATATAACATTTAAAGCATACTGTATCTGCGATTCAGTATATAACATTGGATTGTCTGCACACGGCACTCAACATGGAGGTGGCTGAGCTAGCAGCTAGCGGTGCTAACAGCCTGTACAACAGCAACCATGCTGACAGAGCTAATGGCAGGGGCGAAAATCCCATTTCATAGTTGGGGGGGACAATAAACAGTAAAATTTTAGAGAATAATTCCAGGGGGGGACAAGGAAAAAAAGTTGTAGTCTGTCTTTTATACAGCATCTTTTACCACAATTTGACGCTTTAATCTTCTCTCCATCTCTCCAACAGGCAGAGTCAATGTCTATACTAACTAAACTAAAACTAAAACTAAACATTTCTTGCAATTAAAGTGGTAAAGTGGTTTATAAACAGTGTGCTGTGAGATCTGCCGCTGCGCACCTCACAACCATGCGTAATAGTCGCGCGTAATGACCGCTCCTCGTCTGCACGTCTTTGATGTTTGTCTCACTGACAGGAGGAGAGCCTACAGACAGGTACCCATACGAGCCGCTCCGCCACAACCGTGCATAATAGTCACGCGTCATGACCGCTCCTTGTCAATTAGACTGCACNTATACCACTACTAGGAATGGGAGGGGACTAAATCTTTTAAGATTTAAATAGCACATTATTGTGCGATTATAATGAGCACCGCTTACATTGTGCTTTTAATAAAAACTACTGCATTGTTCAAAAATTATTAATTGTGTCTCAAATGATTCTAGGGGGGGATAGTTTTACTGAAGGGGGAGTCATGTCCCCCCTGTCCCCCCCAGGATTTCCGCCCCTGGCTAATGGTGTTAACACTGGGGAGGGGGGTGACCGAAGGCTGGGCTATTGGCGGCAACCACTGTGTGCGCAAAGTGCAGAACAGCGGCAGACAGTTAGCTAGTGGGATACACACACAGGGACTCACATGCAAGAACATGCACACGGGGTCTACTGAAACACACAACAGAGGGGCTTAGATTACAGCACACACAGAGGTAGCATGGCTTCATTCTCTGCCCAGGACGCCATTACTCTATCTTTACACACCAAATAGTGCTTTGCCTTTATATTATTGTTCTGAATGTCGTACACAGATCCTTTAAAATTGGAGCTGAGAAAAACAATGTAAAAACAGATCAGAGCCTTCAACACTGAGTTTACCAGCTCCTCAGAGTCTGCAGTTTTATTTAGCAAATCTATTCTTGCATCGCTTGTCTTATTTATATCTTAATGTTTTAAAGCAAGAGCATATGGGCATGTCGACCTTAGCAAATACACTTTACATAATGAGAAATGGGTTACATCTTTCTCTTTGACTGCGTTTTTGACTGCTGTTAGACAGACACCACAGATGGCACACACCCAGACATTTGTTTATTAGGGTTAGAACAGTCGACAACAGTCTGGCAAAAATTTAAGCATTTATTGCTGGAGATTAAAAATATATGCAGCTTTATAACTGCAATTATTTTGTTTAAAATCTGTTTGTTTTTTGCGAACAGAAAGGTCTATGTGTTGGGCTGCACCTACCCGAAGCCTTGGCTGTTGAGCCGAGCCTTGCTCGGGAGCCACGAGGAGAACCAGCCGGTGTACTGGTCCTGGTTGGAGCAGGTGATTTGGTCTGGACTCACCGATCCGGCCTCGAAGCCCAGAGGCTTGTGGTACGGACACTCTGCAGGAGTATCAGAGACAGAGTTATAAAACAGAGGTTTTAATTTAAATCTCTTTTGTTAATGTGACTGTTTTTAAAGGCCCCCTGGTCACACGGATTTCAAGGTCACCACCCTAACAGAGAAGTCCACAAACATGTCTGCCAACAGCTGAGCAATAAAAACACTGAAATGTGACCAGCGATATAACCTTTTCTAGGTGCTTAATTCTCCATCTCTTCATCCTTTCTCTCCCTCTCCATCCTCACACCCTCCTGCTCCCAAAGCCCCCGCTGTTAGCAGACCCAGTGTGACCCATATCCCATCCTAAAAGCCTGCAGTTTAATTCTCCACAGTGAGAGATCAGCGATGTCCATTAGGGCGGCAGGCGGACAGATGGCCATGTTCTACTCTCCACAGCTTTGTTGCTCCCATATTTTGATCTGTCAATCTGCCCTCTCACTTCCACTAAAAAACACATGAGCACAAGTCCTTTGTTGACTTAGTAAATGCACATTATAAAAACATAAACCGGGGAGACGAGAGAGCTGCACACAAGTTTTTTTTATCCTAAAGACTCAGATATAACATCAGCTGAGGATATGTGGAGCAAACCTGCTGCGCTTTTGTTTACTACTGGCTGAAGCATATCTGGCACAGGGTCACATCCTGTCTAATCCCAGTATTACAACGCATACAGCAGTGGCAGCAACGCCTGTGTGAGTCAGGAGATAAGTGTTTACATAACAGTAATGCGAGTGACTCTATAGTCCTCCCTAATGTATTTCAAGAGTAGAATAAAAATATTCAGATGGCTGCATTAATGGTAAACCCCGAGAGGTGAGACACAGTGAAACTGAGGTGAAAGAAAGTCTGAGGCCGCTCAGGAAAGTCTGTCTCACTCATCATTTATCATCACCAGGTCCATGTCGTGGTAATTACTGGTTTCTGTGATTGTGCAATCGCCACAGTCTATTACGAGCCCTGTAATCTGAGCATCATGTTCTGAGATAATGAATATCTGCTGAACTTCTTTCTCCTCTCCGTCACCCGTTGCCATGTGATTTGTGGCTCAGCTGACTCACATTGATTCAACGAGGAAAACCCTTTCACTGTTCACTGTACATCAGCTTTGTTTTTCTCTTCTCTTCAAGTCTGATCTTTATGTCTCAGGCCCAGTGAGGCTGCCATCAGTCATGTTTGTTTGTGTGTTGCTTTGCAGAGAGATCTCAAAAACTTTCAGAGATTTGGCACAAAGTTTAACCCCAGTCCTTAAAGTGATTTGGGAAAAATGGAGATTTCCATCTGCAGATGAATGTGACAGGAAATGATCAAAAGCTCCACACCAGCTACTAATGGATTATTTTGACAAGTGCTACGTCCAAGTACAAGAATTAACGAAAACAATCTGCCACATGTGTCCCATGATTGTCTTTATTGTGTGAGCTCTGATGCAGATGCAGACCACATTTTCTATTACTGACACATAAATTTAGAGGATGCAGTGTTTCTGTTTCTTTTCATGGCTCCATCTGCATCATCTTCTCTGACGATGTCCAGTGGAGCATGTCAACCCTGTGGCGTCAAATCTGGAGTCTAATGCACTCATGCATGTACATGTACATACAGAGATTCCCCTTCTCTCCATCACACAAGAAATCTCTCCATCCATCTACATTATAAAGCTTAAATAGTCTGTCATATAGTCAGCTCATTTAAATATTTTTTTCAAGAAAAATGCAACAAATTTGGTGGTTTCAGCCTCTCATTTACTTTGTGTTATATTATAGTACAATGACTTTTTTTGAAATTCATAAACAAAACTAATTAAAAAAATTAATCCATGAATGGACTACATTTTTGGCGGATTACAGGAGCTGTTTGTGATATTCAGAGCATATCTATGATTTAGATTCTGAGCCAGGATTGCCTGCACACGGCTCTCAACATGGAGGTGGCTGTGCCAACATGATCTCTTCCCCACTCATCATATTTTCCTGCTTAGGCAGAAGCCTCTGGAGTTATTCAAATGATGCAGGGAGTAGCCTTTTGCGTTCTTGACGCGGAAGGGGTCAGCAGTACGAAGGGGTCGATGGTTAGGTTTAGGCAACAAAACTGCTTGGTAATGGTTAGGAAAAGTTTGTGGATGTCGCTACAAAACACCTGACTTTGAGTGGCACAAATGCTGCAATGCTGTTGTTTGTTGATTTCGAACACCTGTCTCCTAGGTCAAAGTCCAGTGTTTGCTGGACCTATCCACATCCCCTCTTGCACGCCCTGAGTGGGTTTTCACTATCTTTCGCTAAACTATATCTGTTGCTCTGAGAGTCAAAATAATGATGTGTTGGTGGGAGGCTCAATACGACATCTCACACAGATGCAAAAGAGTGCCCCTGGTGCCACTATATTGACACTGAGGACACCACCAAAGCAGTGTCCTTGACATTCTGGGAGTGAGACAAGGCTGGCCGAGCCGGTGTGAGCAGCTAATGGTACAAACAGCATGAGCAGTGCTAACAACAGCAACAGTGCTGACAGAGCTAACAGTGTAAACATGGGGGGAACCAGAGGGTGGGTGTTACACTTCCACATTAACATCGTTCCACCACTGTGGGTCAGGTCGGCATTCGCAGTAACCACTGTATGAGCACAGTGCAGGGCAGCAGCAATTGGCTAACCAGTAGGATATGCATACAGGGACTCACATGCACATGCTGCTAAACTGTCAACCACAACAAAGAACAGATAAGCTTGGATTACAACACACACACACACACACACACACACACACACACACACAGGTAGCGTGACTTCATTCTCTGCTCAGGACACCACTACTCCACTATATCTTAACATAGCACAGAGTGGTTTGCTGCCATATTAATGCACTGGATGTCACATACAGCTCACATAATTAAAGTAATAAATAGTTGCAGTCATACTGCCTTGTACACTAGATTGCCAGCAGGTTGAACAGTCGCACATGGAGCATATGATTTTCATCCTCGTCCACTCTCAGTCAGCTGAGGTTGGCATGTTAATTAACTGAATCCAACACTGCCATCACACTTTAGCCCTGGTCACAAGTACTATTATTAGTTTAATGAGTCCATTTGATCATCTAATCAACTAGTGTATCAAAGAGTGGTCTCAATTAGAAAATGAGCAAATCTGTGCTCAGTGTGAAGTAAAGTGCACATGTGATGCGAAATCCATCATGAATGGACAACATGTCAGTTTGAGATTAAAGTGCACTGAATTAAAACCATTCATTTTTTCCCCACTAATGAATGGGTGTATTTTTAAGTAAGTCACGGGTTACTGGCACAAATAACTGTGTTTTTTTATTTATTTTTTCAGAGGGAGGACTGTATTTGATGGTTCCTACCTGGCATGCAGTCTGTCCCTCGCACCATGGAATAGCCGGTCCCAATGGTGGAAGACTCAGTCGGGGTTGCTCCTTCTTCACAGTCACATTTGCAAGACCTGCTGGTCCACGCCTCAGACACTCCCACCTCATGTAAGCACACAGAAACAACATTGAAGGATGCAATCCAAAACAGTGTCTAAAATACTAAAAATACGAATCCCATTATTTTAACAGTACAGCTGTTTTGCAAACGAAAATGTAAAAAGAAGTTTCATGGATGATTGAAGAGGCTGAACCCTCTAGTATTGTTTTTTTCCAGTGAATCATTTGACATTGACCAATGTCAACTGGAGAAAGATTGCTTAACATCAAGCTGAAATGTCTCTGGTGTGGCTGATCTAAATGTGTTTTATTTTTAAATCTGTGGACTTCATATTATGCAAACACTGCTGATTTTAACTCTCTAAAAGTTCATTAATCTCTGACATTTTTTCTGAGGTTTCTTCTTACCTCCTGAGCGTGACTGCTGATGAACACTGTTCAGTCAGATGGAAAGAAAACACAGAGGAGGGGGGAAAAGACACGGTATTCACCCACATTAGCAAATAAAATCTGTGCATCAATCTGTCAATTTACCACAATAAGATAGGTAAAACAAACAAACAAACAAACAAACAAACACAATACATAGAGAATCAAGTATGATGTAACCAAAGAAAAATCCTGGATGTCTTCACAACTCAACGGCAGCACAAAGTGAAAAGAGTGTTAAGACAGAAATCGTACCGTTAGCTCCCAGAAGGAGCAGGGCCAGCAGGAAACGCTGTGTGTAGAGACTCATCTTCCAACCTGCTCCAAACCAGACGACACCGACTGTAGACTGAGCAACCACCCCAGCAGCAATAGACAGGCTGGATTACAATAATCTCCACGGGACACTAATGGCCTTACCTAATGCCATCCTTATCTGACAAAGCCCCTCCTACAGCTGTTCACCCACCACCATCAACACCATCAACGACCACCACACAGTGTGAAGAGCACTGCACAGCCGCAGGGGTCAAGTCAAAAATCCTGCGGAAAAAAACAAAGCCAGAGAGGTCAATCGGATATATGACATGATTTGGGTTGCGTGTGTGTGTGTGTGTGTGTGTGTGTGCAAGAGAGTGGGAGAGAGAGGTCTGCAGGGTGGTGACGGCTAATGCTGGGCCTTGTGATCCATATGATTGACCAGAAGGTCGACTTTTCTGTGACAGTACAGCTCTCCTTGTATTTGCTGCATCTAAAAAAAGAAAGAAAGAAAGACAGAAATATGAAATAAAGGAGATGAAAATGTTCAGTTGAGCCGAACTGATAAAGCAGCTGATATTAGCTTTATGAAGATATAAAGGTATATGTTGGATGATACACGGTAACAAAAAATTACTTCCTAAAAACACGTACATCTGCAGTAATTTAGAAACACTGACAATGTTATTTAAAAAGCTGATACACTGTAATTGGTTGATTCTTTTTTTAATCTTCAAACCATAGTTTATTCAGGGAAAATTAACTGAGCATTAAACCCTTTTAAAGCAATGCCCTGTGTTCACATTCAGTGAGCTAGAAGGCTACACATACATGATGGTAATCACAATAAAATGATGAAAAAGTCCATAAAAACAAATAACTAGCAGCAACATCTATCAAGAATTAAAACAGCAATAAAAAACAGTAAAAGGATGAAAAATTAAATAATGAAAACAAAATCTGCTATAAATGAAGGATACATAACAACAATAAAAACAATAAAAAAAATGATCATATCCGTCAATTTACCAAAGCAGGAACACTGTAAAATAACCATATCATCTAGCACAGTGGTTCCCAACTGGTGGGTCATGGTCCAAAAGTGGCTCAATCTCACTCATGGACTGCAAGTGACTTGAATGTGACGAGTTTGAAAGTGCTTAAAGAGTCAACACACTTTACTTTGAAGTACAGTGAATTTGCGGCACACAGCTTTTATTTTGAAGTGCCGTCTCCTTTTGTAGAGTGAGTGACTAATGGACAGCTACTTGACAGAGATACAAAACTAGCTCGACAACATGGCAAACACAAGTATGACGCTGAATGTATTAAATTGTGTGGACCTTGAACTAATGACAGAGGAGAAATCCGGACTCTGTGGCTGGACCAGTCGGGAACCACTGATCTAGCATACACTTCAACTGATCTACTGACACATACCTGCCTAAGTTCAATACTTCTTGTAACTTAAATTGGTGTGAAAGGGTCAGTACAGTGTGTGTGAATATCAGTGTCAGGCCCAGTAATCCAGTATTGTTGAAGGATTTAATTATTGGATTGTCACGTTAAGCTCAGATACAATTAAAAATGATAATAAAATGGCTACCCTGGAACACTGGTTCTAGAGTATTAGGCAGAGGTCATCATTTTACTCATTGATAGAAAAGAGGTTCCTTTAGAAAAAGGTTGGGAACCACTGCCCTAGAATAAAATCTGTTTCTACTTGAGTAAATAATCTTTAAAATAAGAGAAGAATCAGAAAAACCTTAAAAAATAAATCCAAAATTTTGCTTCTTTGTGAATTTTCTCTGCTGATAAGAACTGTGATAAGTGAGGAAGGAAAAGCCCAAATGTTGGAAAAAAATGCACCATGATTAGAATAATACATCTTCTATTATCTCAAGAATCAGATCAGGCACGGCATTCAAAAGTTATAGACAAGCTCAGAGCTGTCTCAGGTGAAAGGGTCAGGCTTTTATTATCTGCTGTAGATACTCAGGCCACAGGCGTCTAAACTCACACTGAGGGTTTCAAAGTCTGCTGGCTGAAAGTAATTAATCCTAATTACACAAAGCTGTTTTCAATTTGTGTTCATTAAGACAGCCTTTTCCTTCCTCACTCTCATCTCGCCTGCTCTTGTGCCTGGTGTTCTCCTGAAAAAGCTGCTGTAAACTCATTCTGCGAGTTTGCTATTCATAAAACTGTTGAAGAAAAATGAAGGCTCCTGTCAGAGCAACACGCAGGATTCTTCCACATTCAAAGAAGAGGAATCAAGTTCACTCCGCTCTCATCTACAGAGCTCACAAAGAGGTGAGAATCACAGCAAAAATAGGAACTTGCATGGACATATGGTGTTTGACACTTGACCAAAAATTCTTGTTTGTCTTGAGGTGATTTTTGTTATTTTAAGAGGTAAAAAAAAAACCCATCCTCCAAAATGGACTGTGCAGGTTGCTTTGAATTAAAACAATGAAAACAGTCCTCTGGTGTTTGTGCTACTCAAAACCTCCTGCAACTTTCCCTCTCTCCTGCAGGTCAGTCCAGCTGGGATGAAGAGTCCAGACTTCCTGGCCAGTCGGCAAAGTTTTCCAAGACCGGTCCTGCTCAGGCTGGTGAGCTCAGAGGCTTCCCGGCTGTCAAAAGCCAACAGACTGAAAGTGATCACTCTGCGGGAGATCAGTGCTGCTCTTGCACTCGTACAACGGAGGATTCGTACAAGAGCTGCTGCATGAGGAGTTGGAGATGATTATTTTTATTAACGTTTATCATTAAAGAGTTTATTGTGCTTTTAATCTGTTGCCATTCTAATGCAAGTTTTGTGTGCTGATTCCAAGTAAGAAACAACTAAGTATCCGCCACCAGTAGAAGTTCACAAATGAAATTAAGATTTAAGAGGGGGCAGAGGCAGGTTTTTAGTGTTGGATGCAAATTCCTGATATGGTAGACTTTTTCTTTTCTCCTTACATTTCTCTGATTTGCTGCACTTGAAATGGTCATTTGACCCATGTTTTTTGGCTAAAATGCTTCAACTGGACATGTTTTATCTGGCTATGATTTTTTTTTATTTTTTTTTATTCCCTTTTACACAAATTACAAAAGCAGGGTGTGAGCATGAGCAGATAAGGTAGAGTGTCTACTTGCTTTAAATGTGTGTAGGATTTAGTGGCATCTAGTGGTGAAGTTGTAGATGGCAACTAACTGAAACTTCTCCCATGTGCCACGCGTGTCAGAGAGCTACGGTGACTGACGTGAAAACACGAATGGCCCCATGTAGCGCTAGGGTTGGGTTTGTCTGGTCTGAGCTACTGCAGAATTAAATAGCAGACTCTGTGGGACCCACTGCAAATAAACAGCTCACTATGGTAACATTTTCTTATTTTCAGGTGATTATAGACTAAAAACCATCACGGATATTCTGTTTTTGCCGACAGATGTCTTCTAAATCCTACTTACTGGATATTTAGATATAAATTCAAAGGTTATTTGCTCACATCTGTTCTTACTTGCTAATGTGTTAACCAATCTGTCGCTCTCAAATCACAACTCTAGTCTGTGTCTGCTTCTACAATAATTTTGTTGTAAATTTATAAATTCGTATAGGCTCCATGTTGAGGGGAATATCCAAATCAGGCAAAAAGTCTATGTACTGTAGAAAACAACAGCCAAAACATCTGCAGGATAATGCAAGCCTCATTTTTCAAGTCATATGCTCAGTACTTCTCAAACACATGCATTTTTGCTAAAATATTAAAACATGTCAGTATAAACAATGACATGCATAGCTGAGTAGCGTGCCTTGGCATTTGAAAGCTGCTCAAATAAATGTTCTGATAAAGTGTCATTAAATGCGGCCTCCCATGACTCCAGTTCATTGAGAATGTTAGCATTTTTTGGATTTTCCGTTCACTGTGGAGCAGTGGCGTAAGGAGGTTGTGACGGGCCCCAGTGCACGCTATCATGCATGTATTGTCTTGACACGTATAGAGACTTGACATTAAACAACAACAACATACATGTTACCCAGTAATCATCACTGCATTTTTGACAAAATATCAAAGAAAGGAGGAAATCAATCATTCAACTAAATTGTTTTTATAGTATATTTATAGATTTTATAGCTTATATGGAAATAGCATATCATTTTGCTTTAGATAGTGACTGACTAAAAAAAATAAAGAAAAAGAAAACCCTAATGTAGATGGGTTTGCCTTTTTGAGGATGTGTACAGGAACTTAATAATATTCTTTTTTCATCATTAGCTTTGAGCACATATTTCCAAGCTGGCAATCTGAATTACTTACAAGGGTCTGCTCTCTATACGGCCCCTCCACTCCAGGGGCCCCAGAGAAATCACACTGCCTGCACTGTCTATATTTACGCCCCTGCCATGGAGGTAAGCCAGGAAAAGTTTTCTTCACAAATGCAACATAACGGGTGGTGAGTTACTGATATAAAATCTGTCATTTTACTGTGATGTACCTTTAAAAAAGCTGCTCATACACCTGACTTGTTAGAATTGGCCTGAGGGTGGTGCCAAAGTAAAGGTTGTTTAAATCACAATTAACCAATGAGGACCAGAATAAACTTTCATGGCTGGTAGTTTCCATGATATCCAAAGTGTCAACAGGTCTCCTCCTTGTTAAGCTTAAAATAATTAGCATTTCGGTGGACGCATGGGGCACAGAAGTGATTTGCAGGGGTGAAATGACTCATGTTGACAGTTACCTGGGGAATATTCCGCCGGTATTTAAAGGAGGAGCAGCAGAGGGGGTGGAGCAGCTGGCCCTCCATTCTGTGCTGTGGTTTCTGCCTCCGCCTCCTCGGTGCGCTCTCGTCTCCCCCTGTTGCAGCAGCAGCTCCTGCAGCATCCACAGCTTCTCTGGAAACACTTTTAAAACCTAAACCTTCTGCTGACAGTCATTTAGAGGGCGTGTAGCAGCTGTCTGGCTGCAGCTTCGACGCAAGTTTTTTTTGTGTGTGTGCGCATCAAACGAGTTGCGTGCTCCATTCATCATCGCGCGGGTAACCTACAGGCTGCAGGTAGGACCAGAAACAGTGCTGATGCAGTGATGTTCTTGCACCTGATGCGTAAATAAGCAGCATGTTGGGGGTATGATGCTGTGTGAAAATGCAGCTAAGACAGGGATGCGCAATGAGCAGTATTTTCCTTTTAGTGTCATTCCCTCGTTACTGTTGCATAGGTTTTGTGAGGTTTTCATATTGAAGCCTAATTTTCATTCACATTTTCTGACCATCCGAATAAGCTGGAAGGAAAACAATTGCGCTTTAACCTTATTTTCCTCACTAATATAGATCAATGCAGATATAAAATCAAAACTGATGGACTGATGCATATTCACATGTGATTCAACTCTGACCCCCACAGCACGCACTGGTCAGTGTGTGCTTAACAGAAAACAGGTAAACACTGCAACAGGTGGCCTGGAAAAAAAGACCATTTTCCAGGGGTGCTTATACTCTCTAGAGTAATTATCAGTGAATTAAACGATGCTGCTGTGACATGAGACTGTCTGACATGTTTCTATGACTTGGTAGAAACCTGAAGAACTAAACCCATGTCTCCTTTTCAAACCACCCCCCCCCCCCCCCCCATCTCATGGCAGCAGCTGCATGCCACCAGCCAGATGTGCCCCAGCTTTGGAAAAACTGACTTGATGTGACCCCCTGGGACTTCCTTGTTGGACATCATGGGATGTGGCACCTCTGTTGCTATGGAGACACAAGAGAAAAAAGTGGAGACAGGTAAAGGTGTGTGGCAGGTGGCTGTTACTATGGTCCAGGACTGAGGAGTGTTTTTTTTTTTTTGTCATGTCAATGGAAACTTTAGACATTTGGACGTGCTGCCCCCGAGGAGAGGTGTGAGGACACACTGGCATCAAATTAGAGCTGAGGTGTGGGTACACCTGGTCTGTGGGTAGATCAGGTGGGCAAAAATAGGCTGTAAGTGTTGGATGCTAATTGGAGTACAAGCTCAGAAATAACTTTGATGAGGTGTTTAGGAAGGATGATAGAAGGGAACATAGTGTTACTCATATGCTTGTGTACTTGCACACTTAATTTCCTGCATTCTGGTGAAAGTTTCTGCACCAATTTGTGCATTTTCTGCATCAGTTTATGATTTAAATGTCTTTAATGTTGTTGAAGCAAAAGTCCTTTGCTACTTCTGTGCTATTTCTGGAGGGGACAAATGCACATGTTCTAAATATTTTCTAAATAATTAGGGTGACATGCTCTCCCCCTCCCCAAAATTTACACCTATGTCTACGAACACTCTGCCATTGACAGTATAGATCCTCAAATATCTCTTGTCCTGTCCTCAGTTGATGACAGATTGATTATTTCTGGGCTGATTAATAATTTCATTGATTTTTTTGAGCTGAACATTCTCTGTATGCAGCTTCTTAGATATAAAGATTTACTACTTTTCTCAGTTTTTTTGTTCTTTGGTTTTTGGTTTTTAACAAAATAACACTTAGTCATATAACACTGAGTTCAAGATGTCACCTTGAACTCAGTGATGGGTGATTTTCTTTAACATTTATAGACTTAACAATTGATTTACTGAGAAAATAACTGTCAGACCAATCAATAATGGAAATAATCATTAGTTGCATCCCTATTAAAAACTAGGGGTGTAAGAAAATAATACACTTGAGTATTGCAATGTTATGTTTTGTGATACTGCATTGATTCTCAGAAACTCTCAAAATTTTGAATCACACAGAGCCCCTAAAGTCCCAAAAGGGATTTTTTTTATTATCTTGTGGGAACATGTTATTATATTGTAGATAACTCTGTACTGTAGATAAATTGTGCACACAATATAGTAGTTAGCCCATTATTTTGTGCACACTAGATTAAGATTGTTATAGCACAAGATAATTATGTTGTGTACACAAGGTAAAACAAAAAAACCTTTCAGGACTTGGATGTTACGGGAACCATGATAAATACAAAATACAGATCCCACTGTTCAGATTGCATAAAAAAGTAGTCTTTTTTGGGGCGTCGGTAGCGTAGTGGATAGTGCCGGCGCCCCATGTACAGAGGCAATGCCTCGCTGCAGCGGTCGCAGGCTCGACTCCGGCTTGCAACCCTTTGCTGCATGTCAACCCCCTCTCTCTCTCTCTCTCTCTCTCTCTCTCTCACCCCATTTCAATCTGTCTTGTTCATTGAAGGCAACAAGCCCCCAAAAAAATAATCTTTAAAAAATAGTCTTTTTTTGTTGTGTGTTCTTTATACTAACATGGTTTTACAAAATTAGATTAAAATATAAATTGAGATATATTGCCTTGCTTACACTATTGCAGTATATTGAATATAATAAATGAATATATTGAAATATTTCTCAAACTTAAAACTTGTGTTTCCTTGCGTTGAACAAACAGTTTGTGGACTGTGAAAACAAGATTTTTTACCTCTGACTTTGCCTTTGACCACTTTAAAGGAGAGCAAAAATAAGAAAACATTTGTGAATCCCAGAAATCAATGGGTATTGACAAAATAAGAACAAATCGTAGATATGAGCAAACATAAGGGAAAATTTGTTCGTATATTGTGTCTTGCATGAGGCTCATTACCTGGAAACTGTTCCATAAATAGTGTATTATTAGCAGAAGTTCCTCTGAGTTATTACACACACACACACACACACACAGGTGCACACACACACACACACACACACACACGCACACACCAGATGTTTGACAGATGGTGGTTTTCTTTCTTCACAGTCTGTCTTCTCTCTTTAATGAGCGCTGTTTCTCCTGAAAGCTTTTTTAATTTACTTAGTTTTTCCAGTCCCACTGTTGCTCATGGCCTCCCCTGTGTCTTGTTATCTCTGTGTGTGTGTGTGTGTGTGTGTGTGTGTGTGTGTGTGTGTGTTGCCTTGCACATGATTTTATTCAATTACCTTTTTTTCTGCACTAAATTGTAGTTTTTTTTCTCCCCACAGACGACACAGTGAAGTCTCCCAGCCCAGCTCTGAGTAAGACCCTGCTCATCTATCAGTCTGTGACATATGTGATGTGTGCATACATCCATGTATATGTGTGTGTGTGTGTGTGTGTGTGTGTGTGTGTGTGTGTGCGCATTTTTACATTTTACATATTTACACGGTGATGTTTATTTTACAAAAGATGCATTCAAATTCAGAATCAGTTCCTGAGTTAGTGACACAGACGTAAAATGTAATATTCCTGTCACTTTGTGCTGGAACTGAGAAGCACCATGCTGTGCTGGAACACTGAATTAGAGCTCACATGTCATATTCATGCACTGTTTGTATGTGACTCCAGATATTTAAACATGTCTCCCATTTTTAAAAAAAAATGTAAGAGCTCTTGTTTTTGTCGCAGCTATGAAGGCAGCTGTTCTGATCCAGCGATGGTACCGGCGCTACATGGCCCGTCTGGAGATGAGGCGCAGGTACACCTGGAACATCTTTCAGTCCATCGAATATGCCGGGGAACAAGACCAGCTACAGGTGACTCTGCTTAAAAACTTAAGTCCACATGCACGCTAATTTTCAGAAGCATCATAATAAAGCTTGAACATCTTTCTGCTTTGTTTTTCTTTCCTCAGCTCTCCAGTTTCTTCAGCTTCATGCTCGACAACTTCACACAGCTGAATGGAAATGGACCAGGTAAGGAGCCAAAATGCTCTTCTATCCACAGAGTAGTGGATCGTATTGTGTACTGAAAACTTGAAATTCATTGTTGTTATTTGGAAATGTTGGTGATAAAGCTGATTTTAAGGAAACGTCATTTTCTAACAGTGCTCACAGTGTTGGAGAAACCACCTAAAACTATAGTTTACCAGCTACTTCACAATAATACATGGTTAAACTACATCTTAACTACCAGTATTCTCAAGAAAGTTTTCTTGTCAAAATAAAACTGCTCTCAAAAAGTAGTTCAACTACACCCAAACTACATTATGGGAAATGATCACTATGATCACGCCTGAGTCTGGACCTCCATGCTTTTACATGAAGGTACAACTCCTGAATTAAGTGTAGGTGTGTTTGATTTAGGGAGTGAGGCGGGCCAGTCCTCACCCAGGCAGCCCAAGGATGAGTTTTAAGGAGACGAGAGGGAGCAGTCTTTGGGGTGGAATTAGGAACACGCTTAACTTTTAGGGAAATTTACAATATTTGATTGTAGATATTTTGGATGCAAATAAGATGTGATTCTAGTCAAAGAGCAGGTTAAGTCTTTGACCCTTTGACCAGAGCAAATTGACAAATTGGGAAGAAGGCAATGAGCAATGAAACAAGAAACAACCCCAAAAATTTGCAAGAAATTAGAAAAAAAGAGAAAATTAATGACAAGAAAATAAATAAATAAATAAATAGATCAAATAAAATACTGTAAAACAAACAAGTAAATGACCTGGAAATTTAAATATTATAATAATTCTCTACCATGATTTTAAATATGTAATAATTATAATTGTAAATTTTCTTTTCCCTAGTTTTTTCTTTATTCCCTATTATTTTAAATAATTAAAAAAATCGATTTACTTATTGCAATTTCATTATAACAAGACATTTCTTACCAAGTTACTCATTGCCTTTTTCCCATGGTTCCCATGAAAGAAATTGCACCAATTTGCCGAAGGTCCAAAGGTTTAAAAGCATCTGAAAGCAGCATAAAAAAGTGATGTTGCTCCAGTTTTAAAGGGTTAAATGACAACCATGGCTTATAAGCGGTGGCATTGTGCTGTATCATATGGCAAAAAAGCACCATCAGTCATGACTGTGCAGTTTTTAATGAACTACACAAACTATACGACCCAAAGTAGTACTACTGAAACTGAAACTGTAGTTAAACGAGTATTTGAACTACATTTAGTTCACTACACCCCAACACTGAGTGCACATGCGGATACAAATGCAGGAACAAAAATATATTCTACTTAATTATTTTTGCATTGTGCATGTAAAGCATTCACTCGTAACAGCAGCTTCAGGGCTGCTTGTGTCTCTGACGTACTGAAGCTTAAATATCTGAGGTGATTTTGAGTCATTTAACCTTTTATTCATGTCCTTTTTTAGCTTTGAATTATTGTTTTTTTATTCATTTTTATTTTGGTGTGGTGTATGATTGAAGAAAGATGTTTTCAACTAACTATCTACTTGAATCTAAATAGTGAGAGATGGAATATTAACATTACAGTAGGTGGTGCAGTTGGTGTTTAATGGTTGTTGGAAGGTTATATATAGATGTTTGTTTTTCTTAACCTCCGTCAGTTAACACCAGTTTTGTTAGTCATCCCACTGTATTTTGGTCTACACTAGAAAACCCATTGCGTATACCCCGTTGCTTAGCAACTACTGTGAATGTGGAGGCCAACGTGTTGGTGTGTTGCACTGACACAGCTGTGGCTTAAGTATGTATTGACCCTCTCATTGCACTAAAAAGCATAACGCTCCATTGACAAGCTCGTCCTCAGGTCAGCACGTATTGCTTAACATGTGCTGTACATCCTCTATGTGGGTTTTACACTGAGTCAACATAAGTGAGGCCAGACTCTGTTGTCTGTGTTTATTATATACAGCATCTGTGTGTGTGTGTGTGTGTGTGTGTGTGTGTGTGTGTGTGTGTGTGTGTGTGTGTGTGAGACAGAATAGAGGACATTTAATCGACACAAAAGGGAAAATAGACAAAAGACGTACAAAAGAGAAATAGGCCTGGAGGTAGATGTCTGTTCGTGGCTTGTTTGTTTGCATAAATTAGAGGGTTTCATTAGCATATTGGAGTGGTCTTTTAATACAACGGTGAGGTCACACAGAGCTGGATGTGCTGCTGTGTCAAGCTGTTTATCACAGGGAACTACAAATTATAACCTGTATATATATATAGGATTGTAGTTCAGTGGGCAAACCCTCCTTTTATTTATTTATTTTTTATTTTTTAATCNGAAAACATGCAAAAAAGTAAGAAATCAGGAAGGGGGCAAACACTTTTTCACACCACTGTATATAGGATTGTAGTTCAGTGGGCAAACCCTCCTTTTATTTATTTATTTTTTATTTTTTAATCCAAGCACGATTTTAAGGTGACACTTTCTATTAAGGCCATGCCCATAATGCATTATACGCACATTTGTAAGACAATATAATGCATAGATAAGCCTTTATAAAACTCTGAATTAATGTTTACAGTCATGAATGACAAGTTTATATTTATAAACAGTTAAAAGTGGTTGAAATAATGTAATATCCTCCTGGGACTTTATCCTTTTTAATTTATCCTAGCTGTTTGGGATAAGTAGGACCAAATAAGTATAAAAAAACTAAACATTGTCAATGATAATTAAGTTCCAATGTCCTCAAACAAGTCCCAATGTCTTCTAATGAGTACTACCGAATTAACAGCATCTTAGCTTGTTACTGTTGCTAAAATTGGTCAAATTTGTCACCGTATCAAACTACAAACATTATTAATCATAAATAAACAAGATTCAACCATAAAATGTGATCAGGTTTTGGACCATGTCCACTTTTTTGTCTGGATCGGCTGCAGACTGACTTAGCAGAGATGGCCGCCATCTTGTTTTTACATGGATTAGTGTATTGTGCTCTTACTACCACTAGATGGCACAAAAAAGTGTCTACGAACAAGGACAATAGGCCTAAGTTAAGAGGAGTGAAGTATAAGGTGAAGTTAACCGTAAATGTGATGTCCACATATGAGCACACAGGGTCTCAGGAGGATATAAGGTCAGCATTTATGACCTAAGCAGCCAGCCATCAGGGGGCAATTGAGATGTCATGGCTTCACTTTTGGGGAGCGGTCATGCCGTCTGTCTTTACTATACAGTCTGTGCTCTCCTATGTCTTTAGATTCAACTCATTTTGACTCAAGTGACAACACTTGAGTCCATTTATCAGATTTTGTGCATCAGGAGCCATAAAAGGCTTTATACAACTTTTCCCAAATGTGCAGTATGTATAAAATTAGTGGAGAAGCCTAAATAAAACTCTGTAATGTAGGTTATTATGGGAGTATAAAACAGTGTGAGGATTCCACTTTTTGCTTATAGTGGTCGTAATACCTCAGGGCTACTATTAGTATGTAAATAAGTCTGCCATCAGAGATTTTGTCGTACTATAATATCTGTTACTCCAAGGGATCTAATATCTCTGGTTTTAGGCCACTGTGGGTAATGTTACAGACCAATGAGCAGTACTGCTTCATGGTAATGACAGTATGGTCACAGCCGCTTACATTGTCCTCCAGACTTGATCTCCCAGCTGCTGGACCCGGTGGTGGACCCCTGGTTAGACAGAGAGACCTGCTACAACTTGATCCCTGTTCCAGAGTCGTACACCGGGCCCCGACTGTCGTTTCCCCTCTCTGTCTCTGATACGAATGCTCTCCTCAGTGCATTTAAGGAGCAGCAGGTACTGTAATAAGGGTCTTTCTCTCTCTGTTAGTTTCATTGCCTCATAATATTTTGAGTGTTTTTACAGACTCCATTACTTTTCACAGACTCTACATGCCAGATATGTTCTGCAGCTGCTGTACGAGACCAAGAAGCTCCTCAAACAGATGCCCAACATCATCCACCTGTCGACATCCTACACCAAAGAGATCACTATATGTGGTGGGTGACCAGCGCCTCTGTTTCACTTGCAAATTCAAGATTCATAGTTGTCATTTTTAAAAGAAAACTTTTTATATTTGTAAGTATTCCTTAAGTACACAACAGTCGTTTGAGTCTCATCGTTGCCATTTGCTGCTGTGATGAGCTGCTGCTTGTGCACCTGCTACATCACACAGTACAGTGAGCAGCTGAATAAATAAATAACCTGCTTACTGGTCAAATGATCACTGATGTCTTTAAATGTGTTTTAAATACAGCTAACTGTATCTTAATGGCAGCGTTCCATGAATGGAGGTCGTGTTTATTTGCACACTGATCAGGCACTTGACTCCTTTTTCACTGCTGCCTCCTCCTGCAGATACGCATCTCATTAAAGCCAAGAATACTTGTTATGACTAAAACAGAAGACACAACGTTTGGTGGTTGTTTTCATACCGTCGGGGAATTTTACACCTCCTCTGTAAATCAGGGATTAATTAAACCAGAAATAGGATTTAAGGTTCTTAACTGCTGTGATTTTTTGGCACAGGTGATCTGCACGGGCGGCTTGATGACTTACTTCTTATATTTTATAAGGTAAAGCTAAATTTTTTAGCATCGTTCAAACATCGCCGAAGTGTGCACTCAATACATCTACGATCTGATTTTAAGTTTGTTGATTTCACTGTTGTTCAGAATGGCCTTCCCTCTGCGGAGACGCCTTACGTGTTCAACGGGGACTTTGTGGACCGTGGGAAAAAGTCCGTAGAAGTAGTCGTCCTCCTGTTCGCCTACCAGCTGCTTTACCCTGATTACATGCACCTGAACCGAGGCAACCATGAAGACCACATCATGAACCTCCGGTGGGTTGGGTGAAGAAGTGAAATGAAAGAAAACATGTGTCCATCTAGGTTTACCACAAACACAAGGGTACTAAAATTAATTTTTATGTTGTTGTTTTAGATATGGGTTCACAAAAGAAGTCATGCAGAAATACAAGGTACCGTGAAGACCACACACATGTCCTTATTCTGCTTTTATTATGTCCAGAACTCAGCTGTGAAAATAATTCCTTTCCTGCTGCATGCAGACTCATGGACGAGAGATCCTCCAGCTGTTTCAGGATGTTTTCAGCCTCTTGCCCGTCGCGACGGTCATTGACGGGAAGATCCTGATTGTTCATGGAGGGATATCAGACCAGACCGACCTGGACTTCCTCAGCTCCATAGAGAGGCACAAGGTCAGTGGAAACAAGCGTCCTTCAGCTGTGTTGTTTTAGCTGCAGTAATGGATTTTGGCCACAAGAGGTCAGAAAAGTATTTTTAAAAATGCTGACAAATTCACAGCCAACACTCGACAATGTAGACTGGTAACATGTCACCAAACAGCTGTCTAAAGTCAGATCCAGCAGACAAGGTCCATGCTGAATGCTAAAGTGTTTTTAAACAACTTTCAGTGCTGCACATCACATACCTTTTTATTGCTTGTGTTTTTTTATTCTTTTAAATGACTGGCCAAAGATACAGAAAATGATCATTCATCAATCAGATAAATGAAAAATAATGATGGATTTCTTCATGAACAGCCATCTAAAAATTGAAATTAAAATTCATTGTGTTCTCATTAAGTCCATAAAAGCAATTCTGTGCAAATCACTGCTTGAAGAAGAGGAGCATATGGGGCTTTACAGTGTGTACAACATACTGTAGGTTACCCTCTGACCTCAGACACTCAACATACGTCAGTTTGAACTTCAGTTTAGAAAGCAAATAACTTTGTTTTAACCTTATTGTATTTCTGTCTTCCCTTCTCTGCTCCTGTAGGTGAAATCTGCCCTGAGGTTTCCCAGGTGTAGTTTGGAGCAGCTGGACATCAGTCAGTCCTGCAGACAAATGAAAAGAATGAGATCCACAGCCAGCTCTCGTCCCAGCAGCAGTCGCAGCTACAACAAGAACCAAAGAACCCCGAACCACAGGTGTGACAGCACTGCAGCCCACACACGCTCACAGATGTTGTAGGGGTTTTATTAAGGTCAGTGTACTGTTAGAGTTCTCGTCTAAAGCGACCCTCTCTTCTACTCCTTCTGTAGAAAGAGGCGATGTGGACACAGCCGACAAGACAGCGCCGCCTCCACTTCTTCCTCCTCCTCCTCATCATCCTCGTCCTCTTCGCTCTGCTCTCCTCGAACTCCATCGTGCCTCTCTCCTCGTCCGTGCCCGTCTTCTCCCTGCACGCCTTACAATATCAATGTCCTCCAAGTGCCTTTCCTGGACTCTCTGTCCTGTGTCCCCCCTCCTTCGCCTCCACAACAGGATCGGGATTGGAAACAGGTGGATTCAGTGGAGAAGAAAATAATATTGCTCAATTCCGCTGTATAGTGTCTTATTTTTTCTGATTTCCTCTCTGCTGCAGATAGTGGATATATTGTGGAGTGACCCTAAAACCCAAGAAGGCTGCAGTCCCAACACATTCAGAGGAGGAGGCTGCTACTTCGGCCCTGACGTCACACAGAGACTGCTGCTCCAACACGGACTCCAGCTGCTCATCAGATCCCATGAGTGCAAACAGGAGGGATATGAGCTCTGTCATGATGGACAGGTAGATGGCATGCAACAAATCCATACAGATTGTCCAAACGCTTAAAATGATTGAATCAGGAGACATAAATTGTGCTTGTTTGTTCTACAGGTGATCACCATTTTCTCAGCATCGAACTATTATGAGGAGGGAAGTAACCGTGGTGCCTACATCAAAGTAGGCAGAGAGCTGGTTCCCCGCTTCTACCAGTATCAAGTCAGCCGCACAACACGCAAACTCACCCTGACACAGAGGTACAACAGCTGTCTGGTGTGCTTATGTTTGTTTAAAGTGGCTCTTGAAGATTACAGTCCTGATTGACTCGCTAATCAATGCAATTTATTACGACAGGTCACAGAGGTCTTGGGGCAGCGAAACAAACTATTGCTGATTTAATAAAGAAGTCAGGCAATAGCCTTTTTCCATCATTCTGTGAGCAATAGTGATGTGATATCATGCTGCACATAGGGTTTTGTTACCCCACTAACTTGGCCTGACACACTCTCATATCTAAACACAATGTGAGTTTCAAGTCACACACTATAATATTTTGCGATGACTGGGAACTTGCAGGGTCACTATTTGCAAGGCTACAACTAGATTGCTTCTGAGATTATTCCCCATCCTGCTCCTGGTGAAAAACTCCCTTCAAGAAATATGACATGTTAACAATTTCTTATGTGTCTGCAAAAATACATAACTCAAGAAACACAAGCTAAAAGGTGTCATATGTCTATAGTAGTCTTGTCAACTTTGGCATCAATGTAATCCATGAAGAAACTGTGTTTGAGTTTACATTTTGGATTTTGTCACCTTAACCATTTCAAAAATAGAGATTTCTCACTAAAATAAATAACGTTAAAGATAGTAGAAGTAAAGACACATAAAAACTGGACTCTGGAAATTATTCTCTGATAGTGAAATTGCTTGAAAAGTCATTTGGTGTAAGGCCAGTATAAGTTGGAGGTGTGTCGACTGCAGGAGCCCGTGTCCATTACTTTCTGCAATATTTCAAATTGATCCACAAAATCAAGGCGAAAATCACCTTCTTTTTTTTGTTTTGCTACGCTGAATGCTAAATTGAAAAAATGCATTGCATTTCCTTTGACCCTTTCATAATAAATGTCAACTTGTGTTTCGCCAGTTAAGTGCTTTCAATGTAAGGCTACAACAGTAGGAAATGTTCGTTTTACATTAACTTAATACAGCATTTTTTCTGCGAAT
This sequence comes from Epinephelus moara, assembly GCF_006386435.1. Taxonomy (NCBI): domain Eukaryota; kingdom Metazoa; phylum Chordata; class Actinopteri; order Perciformes; family Serranidae; genus Epinephelus; species Epinephelus moara. Next base: position 35,672,545 of record NC_065506.1, read on the forward strand.
GTCAACCTCGTCACCCACTTCATAATAATGGGAATGTACTATATATAAATTGCAGAACCTTCATCAGTAGGCCATAGGCTTAATGACTTAATGGACTTTTATTTTAATGAAAATTTACTTTAAAGTGAGGCAGATTAACCACAGCTGGATGTGGCAGTACTGGATTGATGAAAGTCGTCTACTGGATTAGTTCATTCAGATTTTGTCAAAACAAGAAATTTGAAGAATCAACCATGGGCATTTTCACTATTTTAACTTATATATTTTAACGTTTCAAAGTATAAATCATTGACACGTCAGTCAACAATGAAAATAGACTTCTGTATGAAAGCTCAGTCTTAGTTAATGACGTGTGTGTCTGTAGAGTACGAGTTGCTGAAGGCTCTGCCCTCAAGGCCCTGAAGGAGAAGCTGTTCTCCCATCGCTCTGAGCTGCTGTCGGGCCTCCAGCAGTACGACCAGAATAACACAGGTGCGCTTTTTTCACTCCGTTTACCTCACTTATAAACATGTATTTACCCAGGTGGACATGTATAGTTGTTATATTAAAGCATATCTTTCTTTCAGGTACTGTTACAGTTTGTGAATGGGCTCAGGTGCTGGAGTCTGTACTGAGACTGGATCTGCCCTGGAGGACACTTCGTCCACACTTAGCCCGTCTGGCACCAGATGGCAGTGTGGAGTATCAGTCCAGCTTTGAGGACATGGAACCAGGGCTTCCTCTGCCTCAGGTCAGAGAGGTGAAGGGCTCTCCTAATCAGAGGTGGAAAGCAACCAAGTACATTTATTAAAATAGTGTCCTTAAGGGCTGTTTTGAGAAACTTGTGACATACCATTCGTATTTTGCCGGTAAAAAGTTTGCAGAGGAGACTTGACCTTTTTTACTTGACAGTAACAATAGGATGCCCTGCTGGAGTTTACACCTCTCTATATTCAGGAATAGGAGTACTTTTACTTATAAAGGAGAATTTTTCCCTAGTGGTACTGGAGCTTTGAGGATTATAGTACTTATTCGACCATTGTTGCTACTAAACATGGCTAGTGGTTGTTGAGTATTCTGCTTTTATATTTTCCCCTTTTCTTCTTTTAGGTGACTCCAAACTTGGCTGAAACTCTGTTCAGATACAGGACAGACATTGAGATTATATTCAACATTATAGACAAAGACCATTCAGGTAAAAAAATATTGAATCTCTTTGAAAACGATGTGTCAGTCATCCAGAATGAATTCCTTTAAGTTCTGTCTGTGTTGTCGTGTACAGGTCTGATCTCCATTGAGGAGTTTCGTCACACCTGGCGGCTCTTCAGCGCCCACCTGGGAGTCGATATTGATGACAGTGCCATCGATGACCTAGCTCGAAGTATCGACTTCAACAAAGACGGCAGTATAGACTTCACAGAGTTCCTGGAGGCCTTCAGAGTGGTACACAAACTGGACAACAAGGATCACCAACTTAATGGAAGGATGGATAGAGAAAAGTGTTTGTGAATAAGAGTCTGACTACTCCAGTATCGAAGTGCTGTATGATCAGCAGAGAAACTAACAGTGAACAGAAAGTAGGACAGCAGGGAAAAGATGAAATATTTTAATATTTATTAACACTTGAACATTAAAACTAGAAGTTATTATTGTTGCATTTTGTCATTTGTTGGCGTATTTTAGCCACGCTATAGCAGGGTGGCTCTAGGGATGGTAATGTCAGTCTCTGGGTTACTTCAGTCCACCACTTTGGTTTCAAAGTGAAAATATTCTTCACAAATATTGGATGGCTGACCAGAAACTTTATACAGACATTCATGGTCCACAGAGGATAAGTTTGTAAGACTTTGGTGATCCATTGACTTTTCATCTAGCACCACCAGCAGGCCAGAGTTCTCAGTGCAGCGAAACCTCTCCACATCAATCAAATGGTTTGGCATGCATTTTAAGACATTCATGGTCTCCAGGTGATGGATCCTAATGACTTCAGGGACTGACGTTCCCTCCAGTGCCACCAGCAGGCTGAGATTTTTGAGCATTTTGGTGTGAAATGGCTCAATAAAAGTTTAAAAGGATTGGTGTGACATTTGGTATTATCTAGAATGATTATGTTAAAGGAACAGTTGACCACACAATCAAAATATATATTATTCGCCTTACCTGTAGTGCCATTTATCAATCTACATCCAGGGATGTTGCTCGGTACACGTCCTGCATCCCTGACGCATTAAAATCTGAAAGGACGCAGTAAACTCACTTTCAATGCATCCAGGGAATGCACCCGATTATTTTCCCAGATAATGCTACATTGTGAACAATCCTCAAAGGAGTGGCGTCTGTGACTTAACTTATTTCTTATGTCACAGAGACCACTGAGAGCAAAACTTGTGTTTTGGACATTATCATCATACTATCGTTGATGTGTCGACGTTTTTGTAATAGTGCTCTGCACTGATCTGACACCTGCCTGCCTGCTGTAATCCCAGGCTGTCTTAACCTCTGTGCCACCGTTGCCTGGCTAAAAGGTGGCGGTGTCGGCGGCACAGTATGGCACAGCACAGAGGGAGGCCACTGGGGACCACCAGTGGACAATAACCTTATATTTTAATGCCTGTGTGCCGTCAACAGCCGTGGTCGGAGGCACTATGTTTTTGGGTCGTCCTTCCATCTGTCTGTCCCTCCCATTCTCGTGAACACGATATTTCAAGAATTCTTTGGCAAAATTTCCTCAAATTTGGCATAAATGTGCACTTGGACTCAAGAATGAACTGATTAGAATTTGGCAGTCAAAGTTCAAGTTCACTGTGACCTCACAAAACATATTTTTGGCCATAACTCAAGAACTCATACACTAATTATGACAAAATTTCACACAAATGTGTAATAAAATGATGAAGTGGCGGGTGTAGTTCAGTGGAAAGAAAATAGTTCTACATGAAACTTTAAAAATAAGGTCTGTGGATTATCTTGAGTAAACAGGTCATGAATTCTGGAAAGAGACTGTTGTTGCTGTTGACTTTTTCCAAATGTTTTTTTTTTTTTTTTGGCCCTTTGAGCACCTCAAGCAGACTGCCATCCAATTATATTATTTTTGAGAGAAGGCACACACCCTTACAGCTAATACCTCCAACACTCAGCACCTCACACCAAGACAACTTAGATTGATAAATGCCACTGCAGGTAAGAGGAAAAATATGTATTTTGGATTTGGGGGTGAATAGCTGCATTTATATAGCACTTATCCAGAGCACTTCACAATTTGCCTCTTATTCACCAGTTCTCACACACACACACTCACCGATGGCTCCTATCTTCTGTGCAAGGTGCTGACCTGACTACTGGGTCACCGAGGTCACAGCAAAGTCACCAAGACACCACACAAACCTCGAGCAAGTCAAAATAAATGCTAGGAAAAGTATGGAGCTGGTTCTGGGACTACATATTTTAGGTACAGTTTGATTAAGCACAGAGGTCTCCTCAGACTCCTGTGTGATGCAGCACTGTTACCTGTCAGTGCTGTAGTATTACATGTATTGATGCCCAAAGACTTCAGCAGTAGAAAAAAAATAGAAACACACTGATGCTAATGTTACAGTTTCAGCTAGTGTGTTCAGCTCTTTACCAAAAATGAATAAAATCTTTTTTAAACCAATGACTTGTATTTTGTGTTTGTTTTCAGACCAAGGGTGTCAAACTCATCTTTCATTTGATCTCAGGTGGGCTGGACCAGTAAAACCACTGCATAATAATCTATAAATAACAACACCTCTAAAAGCATGCTGGTATTTTTGGCCAACTGCATTTGACATACTGTGCACTGGGGCATACTAAATATTTTTCTGTCACACTACAAAGTATAGTAGTATGAGTACTGGAATGTGTTTTAGTATGTGTGTGTTCCTACACTACTTCACTCTGGCATCCTGCCTACTATAATTACCATACAGTGAGAGCTGTTTAACAGGCCCAGGCATCCTGTCAGTAAATGATGGGTTCAGATTTTACTGTGCAGCACACACACTAAACGTGCACATGCTCTCCAGTTGCGAGAGGCTTCAGAGGTGAAGAGTGGGAGACAAACAGGGAGGTGTGGGGACTAATCATTTTTAAACTGACTGACAAAAAGGAGGAAAAACATCCAAGAACCCTGGCACTAAAACAGGATGCTCATGTCTAAGTGTTTGATAGCACTTTATGTCTTAAAACGAGTAAAACTACTTACTCTAAAGCAGGTAAAAACAGTGTTTCCCGTTTCCTCCTTATCCATCTGTCAGAGTGTTTTGCACTGTCTTCCCCCTCCTTCCTCCCTTCCGTCCTCCCATCTGCCCATCCTACAGTAATCCCAGGACACATCTCCCCTCCCCTAAATCTTCAACCTCTCATATCCTTCCCACTTTCACTGTCCAAGTACTTCTCTGTATTCTCCCATCACATCTGGGAGTTCAGATGGAGCTCCTGGCAGCACTGGTTGCTCTGCTCTGCATCTACGCTCCAGGTATTTCTTCAACTTAACTTCCATACTTGTGCTGTGTTTCCAGACAACAGCACGCATTCATTGTGAAACTGTCCTACAGTGTGTGGAGCTGCAAGATGCAGTGGTTTAAGACACCTGGAGAACGGGCAGACGTTTTTCCGGTATGGTGGACTGCTAGTGATCTTCCGCTGTCGTCCTGGTTACAAGCTCCATGGATACAAAACCAACAGCTGTGTGTCAGGACACTGGTCCCGGGATACCCCAGTATGTGTTGGTGAGGCGCTTCATTCATGAATTCTGTTTCTGTAAGTCGATGCATTTAGAGGATTATGTTGAATCATTTGTCTCAACTTTTGTTCAAGTAGTATTCTCCTTTTTTTTTGCTTTTGTTATAGTGCAGAGTAGAGAATTTGTAGAGAGCTGAGAGGAGACAACAACAAAGGCAACAGAGGTCCTCGGTCAGACTCAAATTTTTCTACTTTCCATGATATCCTTTCCCCTCTGTCAGGTACTGGCTGCTCCAACCCAGGGCCGCTCACCCACGGGACGAGCAGCATGAATGAGGATGGCTCCTGGGCAGTGTTCAGCTGTAATAGCGGCTTTCGGCTACATGGGCCCTCAATGTTATACTGTAAGGGCCACACCTGGAATAGTACAAAGCCTGTGTGCAAAGGTGAGCCTAAAAAATACTTCGCTATTAAAGCAATAGTTTGACATTTTTGAAAATATGCTGTCTTGCAGAGGGTTAGATGAGAATAGTTATACCTCTCTCATATCTGTTGGGTAAGTTTGTAGATGGAGCTAGCAGCTATTTAGCTCAGCATAAAGACTGGGAAAGGGGGAAAAGGATAGTTTGTCTCTGCTTGAAGGAACATGCATTGGTTTCAGTTTCCGAGAAGCGTTTGAGCCACCAATCATGGGTGTTTTTAACTGACCCTCTGCAGCATTTCACAGCTTCATTTGAGCCACCAAACCCAGGTGCTTTTCACCCTCCTTTTCCAGTAACTTTTGTGCCACCAAACTCAGGTATTTTAAACCAAAACATGATCTTTTCCTGACCATAAACAATGCCTAAACCTAATCAGACATTTGCCACAGTGTTGCTGAAAAGTGTCATTCAATCATGGTTTTACAGAAACGTACAACGAGAACATTTTTTTTCTGGCCATTAGGTTGTCTAAGTGTGTATTTTCAGAGATACAGGACTTCAGAGCAATAGCCATTTGTTTTTGGGATAACGGGCTGTCGCAGAAATTTGTTAGTGGTCCAGCTGGACATTTTTCAGGCAGATGGGGCTTCGGTATTTTGGTCCGTTGGAATAATGGGCAGACCACTCATATATTACTGTAAAAATATAACGAGCAGTATTGATCTTTTCATCTAACTCCAGCCAAGAGAGTGAATAACCACAGATGCAAATTAGCTATTCAGCTAACTCTGGTATAGAACCTGTTCTGTACATGGTCCCTGTCAGCTAAACCAATAAACCAAACTAAACTAAACTAAACAGAATTTCCCAAAATTATTGACTATTCCCTTAAATGTGATCTTGGTACTGTCTTTGTATCACATTGCGTTAATTCTCCCATTTTCATTGATTCCAAACAGCACTGTGACTGAACTGAGACTCTTCTCTCCTTGTTAGAGTCCGACATGATGAGCTCAGTCTTGGGTGTCAGTGTTCAAAAGCCAAACATACACCAAGACTTCCAGGCTGCCGCAGTTTTGAAGACACAGCAACAATCCCACTACGACATCCTCGCCAATACTGCCTCCAAAGAAACAAACCTCAAATTCGGCTTGTTGTCTCACACGCAATCCCAAATGTCCCACAGGGAGAGGATTAAAGTGACTAACCCCAAAGTCCACCTGCAGCAAGATTTTCAGTTTCTTAATTTGAAAGTCAAAGATGGAGTCCAAACAACTCATCATGAGGCTCAACTTCAGGAGGCAAATAAAGCTCAACGACCAGAAACTGGAACTGGAAGACATGGCTCAGAGGCAAAAGCTTCACAGGAGGAAGCAAAGAAGCTGGATGAAGTTGCCTCTAAATCACATCTATCAACCACCACCTCATCTACCTTATCATTAGTGTCAGGAACAGAAAGATCAGCATCTTCACCACCTTCATTTTCAACAGCCCATACACCTGCTGTCACAAATGTGATGTTTGCACCGACTTCACCTCTCCACCTCACAAAATCTCCTTCCCCTGTGCTTGGCAGTGAAAAAGTGCCAAAGTTTGAAGAACCTGTCACATCCTGGGATGATGTGAATCCATCTGAAGTGGTAACCAGCTCCTCACAAACTGCAGATGAAGACCAACAGGCTGAAACTGTCCTCCAGTATCCTCCACTGTCTCAGCCTGGGTCCGTAGAGAAAGAGGAGCCCACCGAGACGTCAAAATACACTTTATCTACTTTGGTTTATTTGATTTCTACCACTCTCTCCTCTACTTCATCACCTGCTTCCTCTGCACCCTCCCTCTCTACCTCAACTACCTCAAGTCCCAGCTCCACCAAGTCCAATGATGTGCCTTCAAACACCTCCACCACCACTGAGCCAAGATCTCACCAAACTAAATACCACAACCTCACAGTGAACACCACCTCCAAACCACCTCTGCTGGCTGCAAGACTCAGACCCATGTGCACGTACCCACCTGTGCCCGCTCACGGGACCTTCTACTTCCGGAATGTAGAGAACCCAGGTCCCAGGGAGTACAGACATTACATACAGTACGCCTGCTACCCTGGTTACACGCTGGCTCATGGAGACATTCACAGCTACTGTCAGCAGGGGGGCACCTGGAGCGGAGTCACACCTGTTTGTCTGGGTAGGTGGTGTCGCTGCTTTTCGACTTTTCTTTGATTTATTTGAAAATGGCTGACAAGGAAAAGGAAAGATGTGCCTATAGGTAATGGAAAAGGGAGCGTGCTAAGTGCTTTATTAAGATATTGTTTTGTTGTTTATCGTTTATATTGTTATACAGAAAGTCATCACATTTGAGAAGCTGGAATCGAGTAAGTGTAAACTCAATGTGCTTAAGATACATCGTATATGATAAACATGAAATATCATGTAAGATAATAAAGTATTACATATATAGAAACAAGGGGGACATGACAAAAACAAATAAGGTATTATCTTTATTCTTTAAAAAAAAGAGGAGATTCAGTCTGTGTTTCAGTCATATAGATTTATCCTGTCAGTTATCTGTTTAAAAGATAATAACATCAGTTCTTCTGCTACACAGATCATCTCATCCTGAAATAACTCATACTGCCAAAGATCAGTTTTAACGCTACGAGTGAGTTACAGCCTCTGCTGCTGTAATAGATTCAAACTGAGTCCTCTCCAGTCATTTATATCTGCCAACCCTGAGAGTCAGCACATAAATGCTCAAATTCATCTCTCATATCGTAGCTGTTGTAATGACCCTTAAAATTTGTTAATTCTCCCTGAACTGATCCATCCTCGTTCCTTACTGTTTGTCTCCAGAGTTGACACCATGTTCAGTCAACAACGGAGGCTGTTCCCAGCTGTGCTCTCACTCCCAGCACCACAACCAGACCTCCAGTCAGACCCAAACCAGAACTCAGTGCCACTGCAGAGCTGGATTCACTCTGCTGGATGATGGGCGGACGTGTCGAGGTGAGCTTGTTTATGCCTTTTTCTGTCCTTCTAACATTCTTCCTGAATCCTCTGAGATCTTCCTAATAACAATGCAGCGTGCACTGAGACGTGTTACAGCACAACAGGGAATCTCCTTCACATGTTTTATGTGTCTGATGTTTCACGGCTCACAGACGAGCGTACAAGTGAGCTGTGAAGTTTATGGCAGCACCATCTACTTGATACTTTAGATAGTCTCTAAGTTACACGTGCCTGCTCACACACACCCTATCATTTGTGAGAACCATTAGTGGATAGTGTTGATATTACTTTTGAACAGTGTCATTATCAGTGTTCATTTTGACAGACAGTCCTCTCTGACTGATTATAGCTTAGTTTCAGCAGTAGAAATTCCACTGCAGTAAAATAAGGCTTGTAAACATTCCTGTCTGACAGATGGTTCAAGAGAAATGAGCATTTATTTTGGTCCTCACTTCAAAAGATTTCATCCTTCTTGGACCAGACTTTGTCCACATGGTCTTCTATTTGTAAAGATGTGTGAGGATACGTTAAGATGTTGAACCAGTAAGACAAGAAAGCAGAGGTGGAAAGAAACTAAGCACAGGTATGTCGTGGACCAGGCAGTCAAAGCACAAAAAACACAGGTTTAAAGTTTGTGTGGTTTGTGTGGCTGTGGACACGGCCATCACAATGTCATTAAGCACAGTTTGGGGGTACTTTTACTTTACTTAAGTATCTCATTGTTAGGCTACTTCACACTTCTACTTCACTACACTTAAGAGGAAAAAATACTTCTTACTCCACTATATCTGCCTGACAGCTGGAGTTATTAGTTACTTTGCAGAATAAAATTTTACAAACAAAACATGATCAGTTTAAAAGATGATACTGTGCTTTAGATTAAACTATTCAGCAGTATATAAAGTAACAAAATGTGCTCCACCTCCACCAGCTGTAACATTAAAATGCTGATTATGAGTTAAGGCATCAGTAATAAAATTCCAATTATATGCTGTATATAATAATAAACTCATTGGAAAGTAATACTCTGCTCAATAAGCACTCTTATTTCAAGCAGACTTAAACATTAGACTTGTACTTGTAACAGCAGATTTTTTTTTTTTTTTTTACTTAACAGTATTTGTACTTTGAGGAAAAAATAGGGACTGCTGCACTGGCTTACGGCTCTGTGTAGTTAGTTGTAAAAACAATCAGGTGCTCTTCAAGGATGGGGCAAAGAGTCACAAATATAAAAAAACAACTGGCCAGCTCTGTCAGTGTATAAGTCCATGGTATAGACAGTCCAGAAAATACATCCAAGGCATTCTGACTGCAGTTAAAAATCCTTTATTAATACATGGATAAACAAACAAGTTTCGACTGAAGTCTTCATCAGGATGGAAAACGCACTGGAAACAGGTGTGCAATTGAAGAGCATGTACAGATCATGTGACACAGGTCACAAAAAAAGCCAGCTTTAATGCAGCTGATAAAAAACATCCGGTAGAGGCAGGTAACTTAGGGTGTTTTCACACTTGGTCCTTTTCAGCCCTCTAAGCGGACTCAGAGTGGTGACTCAGCATTTTTTTATGCATATGGGAACACTCCAAGAGAACTCGGACCCCTCTGAAGCGAACTGAACTCGGGAGATGGTCTGAGTTCAGTTTGCTTCAAGTCTGCGGTGTGGTTCACTTAACCTGTGCCTTGTGAACACAAAAGGCTCCGGGTCCGCTTTGCCTTTTGCTACTGTATTGTAACCCTCCAAACTTGCCGTAGACAGATCTCACACTATTTCAGTGGGACACATAATAAACACAGTGGAACCATGGCCACAGGTAATGACAGCACGACCAGTGGACTGACGATGAAACAACTGCATTCCTCTAGCTATGGAACGAGGAAATCATCAAATGGCAACTGTCCACAACGTACAGAAATGCTTAGGTTTTCCTCCAATTTTAAGTTCATAACCGCACTGCAGTGCCACATCCAAGTAAAAACAAAACTATGTCAATATATAGTATATATAGTGTGAACAGAAAGAAGATTGAGGCCCCATCAGAGCTGAAGTTGACCAGAAAGAGAACGGAGTCCTTTTTCTGTTGGTCCACCTTTTGGTGCACTTTAAAAGGACTGAGTTTAGTTCATTTAAAAAGGACCAAGTGTGAAAACACCCTAAAAAAAACAAATGAAAGTAGAACCAAAGCTAAACTGAAAACCAACCGCAATAATACGATGAACTCAGGTAAAAAACGGTGCACAGAACGGCACCAAGTACACAGGGATGAACGCAGGATGAACTGATAAAGAACAAAGGGAAACACACGGGTATATATACACAGAAAACTAATCACAAGAACGAGACACAGCTGGAGGAAGGAGGACACAAGCAAAAGGAGGGAAATGGGGATTGGCTAACAACAAGGGTTGGGTGGGGAACACGAGGGTGGAGCAAACAAGACTAATACAGAACAGGTGTGAAGGGAAGACTCTGGGAACCAAGGCTATTCAAGAGAAGGCTGAGACACGGGGTCAAACATGGGGGGATTGCACATGCGCAGTGTAACTTGAGCTGCGATGCTGGAGGGTGACAGCAGGGGCGCTGGATAAAAAGCGCAGGATCCGCTCAGGCGATCAAGGAGTGCGCTTGGTGCGGTCTGCTTGGACTTTGTTGTCGGAATTGCATCCCTGTCATTCTCACCCACAACGCAGGCCACCAGTGACAGTCCAGTAATAAGCTGTGAAAATGACATGCATGCACATCCCCTTTATTCTGCGGTCTCACGCCATCTACTGAGCCTTTGAGGAAGTGCAGACCAGATTTTACTGCGCATGTGCAATCCCCCCATGTTTGACCCCGTGTCTCAGCCTTCTCTTGAATAGCCTTGCTGGGAACAGGGAAGGACTAACGAGACAGGTGTGACAGAAAACAGGCGGGAAAACACAAAGACAGGAAGTAAAACCAGACATGACACATGAGGAGAGAATCTACAAAATAAAACAGGAAAGAGTTTAAACATGAAACAAGGAACACAAACAGAAAACTCCAAAACAAAACAAAGGATGACAGATTATAAACAAAAAAGCCAGGATCATGACAATATTGGTATAGCTTTCATAGTAAAATAATATTTATTAACATGTGCACGTAACAATGAAAAATGTGAAAAGTCTTTGGCGATTACACTCCATCGAGATTGATTTTAGGAGGGTGATGAATCCATAGTCGAATAGGGAACCCTCCAGGGTGTAGACGCTGGTGGAGGCAGAGGTGGTGAAGATGAGATGAGAAGAGGATGTGGAGAAAATGGAGAAGTGCTAATGATCTGGATGAGTCTTCGTTGAGCTTGTCCTGGACTCTGGATACGATGGCTGAAGATGAACGGGGTGGAGGAGGGCGCGACAATCGTGCCTAAAATGAGGAGAGAGAGGAGAGAGCAGATTTAAAATTTTGCCATAATACATCCCCCTCAATGATACATGTCCAAAAAACATGACTAACAGTCAATGATATAAGAAGCCAGAAGTACATAATAATGATGGTGCACCACTGCTTTCCTAGATGGCAAGAACACCAGAGGCAGAGCTGATCTACAAGCTCGCTGAGTCCTTTCTGCACATCCTTGTTTCCTGTCTCTGAAGAACAGGAAGTCAGAAATCATCTGCGATATGGTTTGCTCATTACAGGCCAAAACAGCAAGCAAACATGGAGACACATCAATGACAGAGCGGCAGAGGGTCATGATCACCTTTCATCTGCTGTGTGTTTCTTTCATCTCAGTGCAGCCTGCAGTGTGTTTTTGTCACACTGACTGAACACAAGAGTGTGTGTTTTAATGAATCTGTGTCCATCCTGTCATTCTATATGTTCTGTCTTTATGTGTGTAATAATTACTGTTTGCATGTGAGAAGATTTAGACGAGTGTGTGGAGAGACAGCATCAGTGTCAGCAGACATGCATCAACACATTTGGTTCCTTTACGTGCAGCTGTGATGACGGCTACAAGCCAGCTCCTGACCAGACGTCCTGCACAGGTGTGTATGTGTATGTGTGTGTATGTGTGTGTGTCTATAAGTACATTTGTCTCTGTTCATGTCATTACATCTATAAAAAAGTGGTTTTTTTGCGTCACTCTCTTTCTTTCCAGACGTGGATGAGTGCCTGCTGCCTGCAGCTGTAACAGGCTGTGTGTTTGGCTGTGTTAACACTCCTGGGAGCTTCTACTGTCAGTGTCCTGCTGGCTACAGCCTTCAGACTGCAGACAGCCACTGCAGAGGTTAGCGGACACACGCTAAACATTACGTTAAACCATGCCTTGCTTGATGTGGATCTGAATATTAAATAAATCATTAAATATCCCATTTTTAAACCAAATTATGTACATATACTGAAAGTCTGGTTTGGTAGTTCCTACTTGAAACCATTCAGGTGTTCAGTCTTTTTATTTTTCTTCTTCACCGTTTTTGGAAAAGTGGTCCGTACTTCTACAAAACAAAATCAAATTATATCTACTCTAGGTGCTCTGTCTATTACCTTGTTATCTTGTATTCAGTGAGGAAAACTTGTTTTTCTCGTATGCCTCTATGGTGAAGGAAGATTTAAAAAAAGGTGGACATTCTTCATGGTTTGAAATCATTGGGGACAATGTTTAACAACAGCAAAACTATATCAAAATATCCATTTACAAACTCACACAACTCGTGCAGTAAAATCCAAGTTACAGATCAAATGCACACTCTTGCTCAGACACACTACTTTTCTGTGTATGAGACTGTTTGTACAAGTGTGTTTTAAAGGTGAAGTGTGTAATATTCAGTGGGACTTGGTGGCGTCTAGCAGTAAAATTGCAGTATGCCAACGGCCCTGTGTAGAGCCAGTGTTTAGTTTGTCTGTTCTAGGCTACGGCAGAAACATGGCAGTGCAACATAGCGATCTCCATAAATGAAGACCCACTCCCTATGTAGATATAAACAGCTATTCCAGGGTAGGGAGAACACAAAAATTCTTATTCTCAGTTCATTATGTGTTAAAGGGAGAACTTCCACCAATAAAGCCCCCTAAATCCTACACACTGAACCTTTAAATAGACTAAAATGTATGTGTTTGGGAAGTACTGAGCAAACGACTGGAGAAATGAAACTTGGAATATACTACACGAGTTGTGTGAGAGTTTATAAAAGGATGTTTTGATGTAGTTTTGCTGTTAAACTCGGTCCCCATTTACTTCAGTTAATTAAGGACGTTCACTTTTTTTTTCTTCGTTCAGTGTGGAGGAATGAGTGAAAAACAGTTTTCTTCAGGTATTCAAGTTAACACATGGTCAGTATTCCTTTAAGCTATGGGGAAGTGTAACCCAAGAGTTACATGACTGACACGCTTGCTTTGGTTTGATGGTAACATTCAATACCATTTGCTGTGTGTTGCATTCAGTAGCTTACAAAACCTGCAGGCTGTTTTTCAGTGACAGAACAACAATCCTTTTGATTGTTTCCACCAGGCATATGTGGATAAAGTCAAATTTTTTAAAGAAACATTACCAAAAAATGAGCACCAAGCATTGCCAACACTAACAATTATGTCTTTCTATCAATGTAACTTTGTCCTTTGCACTTTTAATAATATATCAATAAAACAGATCCTGACATAGAAAAGGTGTAGACTTAAACTGCATTTTTTCATATCCAGATATAGATGAGTGTGCTGCTAATCAGGGGCTCGGGCCATGTGCAGAGCAGTGTCACAACTCACCGGGATCCTACCGATGTTCCTGCACGTACGGCCACATCTTAGCTGGAGACGGACACAGCTGCATCGCTGAGTGTCCACCTGGATACAGGAAGCAACCGACAGCAACACCTGAGAATTCAACTGCACAAGCTTTAAGGGAGGAGTGTGTAGGTAGGAAAATAAATAAAACCTTGCATATCTATATATTTCTCTAAAGACATCATCGGTAGAGTTCTCAAACTTGTGTGTCCACACAGATATAAATGAGTGCGAGGAGGAAACGTGTGAGTGGCAGTGTGTCAACCTGCCAGGCTCTCACCGCTGCATCTGCCCCAGAGGATACACACTCCACAGAGATGAACGACGTTGCAAAGGTCACTGGGGTCATACACACTCATACTGAGTGAAATTCATTTAAATGATTATGTCAATGTGTAAATATATTTACTGTAACTATGTATACTAAGTGAGGATTCTCTTCCTCTCTTCCAGACATTAACGAGTGCAGTCGTAAAAATGGAGGCTGCTCTCACCTGTGTTTGAACCAGAAAGGTGGTTATAAATGTGCCTGCCCAGCCTCCCATCGCCTCTCCCCCTACAGCTGGAAGAAATGTGTACCGAGGACAACAGCGAACACTGCTGGCTGAGCTGGATGACACCCCAGACAGGCCAAACACATGCTGGTGGTGGAGTCTGTACTATTTTTTATCGCTCCGCATGTCTTCTCTCTTTGTGAAGAGACAAGAAATAACACATAAGCAAGCATCACTACAGTTTTAACTGATGGTGCGCTTCATCCTTGGATCCATGAAACTGACTAACACATGGCTGTAGATAAGAACTCCCACTTATATACATATGAGCTGCCTGTCAAACTTATTAAACAGATTTCAGCCATTTCTCCTTTTAAACTGTTTTTTATACTTAATTAAAGAAATGAAATAATTTAATTAATTAGTTATTAATTGATCCATTTTGATTGTTGGATTTAATATTTTTGTTGTGTGTGTGTATATATGCTTTAAGTTTGTGGGTGAATAAACATAAATGTATTAATCATAATCCCTATATTTAGTCATGGATATAATTAATGAAATTGATGAATTGATGAATTAATAATTTTGAAATGGATGGGAAACTTTCCAATGTAACACTGCAGAAGGTTAATATTATAATTTGTGGTAAACTGTCTGTCACCGGCAAATTTAGTTATTTGCGATGTTTCCTTGCCTCATTTGTGAATTCAGCACCACAATCTGAGCTCTTAACACTCTCTACACAAACCTAAGGGAAAAGTAAAAAGTTTTTACCTGTTATTCGGCAGCAGGGTGTGTCTTCCCAAGATATTAATCTTACACTTGTCTGATTTCTGCCCAGAATAATGAACGTTCCAACACTTGAAATCCAGTATTTCCACGGACCTCCACTGATGCTTTAGTCACGGGCTAAAAGGTACCAGGAGGAAAAAAACAAAAGAAAATGCTCTTCTGTACATTAGGATTTTTATATTTAAATTTATATGGTGCATTATTATTTAAAACTAAATAAAAAGAATATAAATAAAATGATTGCTTTATTCTAATGAACAATAAATAAACTATTAAACTGTCTTAGCAAATGAAGCAACACTTAACAGTTAGTGGCAATAGCTACAATAACAATCATAGTAAAAATATAAAAGTAATATGAATTGTTCTTAAAGTAGTTTGATATTATATGTTATGAGTATATATTAATATATGATAGTGTATGTATGTGATAATAATAATCATATGTGAATAATAATGGTATAAGTATGCTTAATAATCTCAGCAGTAGAAGCAGGCATCAGGCAGGACCACAGCAGCAGCGCAACCACGACCAACAAACCAGGCGGAGCCGCGATCTGAGGTAACCTGCGGAACACAAAAGCACAAAGGCTCCAGGGAAGAAGCTGAGTTAGTAACATGCATTCATGGGACATGAAGGTTTGCAATTAAAGAGAGAGAGGGAGAAAGCGAGTGAGAGGGGGTTTAGTGTATCATAGGACGTCCCCTGGCAGACTAGGCCTATATCAGCCTAAGCGTCCTGTTTCAACACCATACCACCGTATCGATCTGCAACGAGTATCAGCATCCGATCTGGGTTCTCCACAAACTGCTAGTACATCTGGCAAGAAAAGACACTGAAAATGTATTGTTAATATTATAAAGTATATACTAAATATGATATAAATAATCTGACGATGATAAATTATAGAATATTCATTCCATGCTTCAACATGATTGTGAATTGTGTCAACACAGAGAATGAGGAAGATGAGTCACTGAGCCACACACACCACCACATGCTATCACACACGTAGGATTAAATAAACACACAAGCAGACAGAGAGACACCTAAAAAAGCAGAGAGGAGACTTGCTTGCTGATCAAACTGGAGACACAGCACTTTAGGTGTGCAAAAAAGGGTGCTGTCATGTCCACTGTGTAACCGGCATATATCAGGTAAAATTGCAGTATTGCTTGGGAAGATACCAGAGAAACCTTCACCCAAGGTGTGCAGGTGCCATAACAGTAGCAAAAACATTGAATTTATTATCGTGTTCATGATATTTACAGTTCCTATCTCCACACCACTCTCAAGTGGACAAGGAATAAACCCTCAAAACCGTGCTGGTCAGGTAAAAATGGAGTGTTCCTTGGGAAGATAAACACAGGAGAGACCTTCTTCCAAGGTGTGCAGGTGTCATAACAGTAGCAAAAACACTAAATATCATTAACAAGACAGTGAGTTCAAACGTCCTGTTTCCACACCACTCTCAAGTGGACAAGGAATAAACCCTCAAAACCGTGCCAGTCAGGTAAAACTGGAGTATTCCTTGGGAAGATAAACACAGGAGAGACCTTCTTCTAAGGTGTGCAGGTGTCATAACAGTAGCAAAAACATTAAATATCTCTAAAGATATAATGAATTACAAATGTGATGTTTCCACACCACTCTCAAGTGGACAAGGAAAAAAAAACAAAACTGTGCTGGTCAGGTAAAAATGGATTATTCCTTGGGAACATAAACACAGGAGAGACCTTCTTCCAAGGTATGCAGGTGCCATAACAGTAGCAAAAACATTGAATTTATTATAGTGTTCATGATATTTAAAGTTCCTATCTCCACACCACTCTCAAGTGGACAAGGAATAAACCCTCAAAACCGTGCCAGTCAGGTAAAATTGGAGTATTCCTTGGGAAGATAAACACAGGAGAGACTTTCTTCTAAGGTGTGCAGGTGTCATAACAGTAGCAAAAACACTAAATATCATTAACAAGATAGTAAATTCAAAAATCCTGTTTCCACACCACTCTCAAGTGGACAAGGGAAAAAAAAAAAACTGTGCTGGTCAGGTAAAATTGGAGTATTGCTTAGGAAGATAAACACAGGAGAGACTTTCTTCTAAGGTGTGCAGGTGCCATAACAGTAGCAAAAACATTAAATATCATGAACACAAAAGTGAATTCAAACGTCCTGTCTCGATACCACTCTCAAGTGGACAAGGAATAAACCCCCAAAACCGTACTTGTCAGGTAAAACTGGAGTATTCCGTGGGAAGATGAAAACAGGAGAGACCTTCTTCCAAGGTGTGCAGCTGTCATAAGAGTAGCAAAAACATTAAATATCATTAACATGATAGTAAATTCAAATATCCTGTTTCCACACCACTCTCAAGTGGACAAGGAAAAAAAACCAAAACCGTGCTGGTCAGGAAAAAATGGAGTATTCCTTGGGAAGATAAACACAGGAGAGACCTTCTTCCAAGGTGTGCAGGTGCCATAACAGTAGCAAAAACACTGAATATCTCTAAAGATATAATGAATTACAAATGTGATGTTTCAACACCACTCTCAAGTGGACAAGGAAAAATACAACAAAACCATGCCAGTCAGGTAAAAATGGACTATTGCATGGGAAGATAAACACAGGAGAGACCTTCTTTTAAGGTGTGCAGGTGCTATAACAGTAGCAAAAACACTAAATATCATTAACAAGACAGTGAGTTCAAACGTCCTGTTTCCACACCACTCTCAAGTGGACAAGAAAAAAAACAAAAACTGTGCTGGTCAGGTAAAAATGGAGTATTCCTTGGGAAGATAAACACAGGAGAGACCTTCTTCCAAAGTGTGCAGGTGCCATAACAGTAGCAAAAACATTAAATATCATTAACACGATAGTAAATTCAAATATCCTGTTTCCACACCACTCTCAAGTGGACAAGGTAAAAAACCACAACCGTGCTGGTCAGGAAAAAATGGAGTATTCCTTGGGAAGATAAACACAGGAGAGACTTTTTTCCAAGGTGTGCAGGTGCCATAACAGTAGCAAAAACATTAAATATCATTAACAAGATAGTAAATTCAAACGTCCTGTTTCCACACCACTCTCAAGTGGACAACGAATGAACCCCCAAACCCGTGCTGGTCAGGTAAAACTGGAGTATTCCTTGGGAAGATAAACACAGGAGAGACCTTCTTCTAAGGTGTGCAGGTGTCATAAGAGTAGCAAAAACATTAAATATCTCAAAAGATATAATGAATTACAAATGTGATGTTTCCACACCACTCTCAAGTGGACAAGGAAAAAAACAACAAAACCGTGCCAGTCAGGTAAAAATGGAGTATTGCATGGGAAGATAAACACAGGAGAGACCTTCTTCTAAGGTGTGCAGGTGCTATAACAGTAGCAAAAACACTAAATATCATTAACAACATAGTAAATTCAAACATCCTGTTTCCACACCACTCTCAAGTTGACAAGGAAAAAAAAACAAAACTGTGCTGGTCAGGTAAAACTGGAGTATTCCTTGGGAAGATAAACACAGGAGAGACCTTCTTCTAAGGTGTGCAGGTGCCATAACAGTAGCAAAAACATTGAATTTATTATCGTGTTCATGATATTTAAAGTTCCTATCTCCACACCACTCTCAAGTGGACAAGGAATAAACCCTCAAAACCGTGCTGGTCAGGTAAAAATGGAGTATTCCTTGGGAAGATAAACACAGGAGAGACCTTCTTCCAAGGTGTGCAGGTGCCATAACAGTGGCAAAAACATTAAATATCATGAACACAAAAGTGAATTCAAACATCCTTTTTTCGACATCACTCTCAAGTGGACAAGGAATAAACCCCCAAAACTGTGCTGGTCAGGTAAAAATGGAGTATTCCTTGGGAAGATAAATACAGGAGAGACCTTCTTCCAAGGTGTGCAGGTGTCATAACAGTAGCAAAAACACTAAATATCATGAACACAAAAGTGAATTCAAACGTCCTGTTTCCACACCACTCTCAAGTGGACAAGGAATAAACCCCCAAAACTGTGCTGGTCAGGTAAAAATGGAGTATTCCTTGGGAAGATAAACACAGGAGAGACCTTCTTCTAAGTTGTGCAGGTGTCATAACAGTAGCAAAAACATTAAATTTCATTAACACGATAGTAAATTCAAATATCCTGTTTCCACACCACTCTCAAGTGGACAAGGAAAAAAACCAAAACCGTGCTGGTCAGGAAAAACTGGAGTATTCCTTGGGAAGATAAACACAGGAGAGACCTTCTTCTAAGGTGTGCAGGTGCCATAACAGTAGCAAAAACATTAAATATCATTAACAAGACAGTGAGTTCAAACGTCCTGTTTCCACACCACTCTCAAGTGGACAAGGAAAAAAAACCAAAACTGTGCTGGTCAGGAAAAAATTGAGTATTCCTTGGGAAGATAAACACAGGAGAGACCTTCTTCCAAGGTGTGCAGGTGCCATAACAGTAGCAACGACGTTGAATTTATTATCGTGTTCATGATATTTAAAGTCCCTATCTCCACACCACTCTCAAGTGGACAAGGAATAAACCCTCAAAACCGTGCTGGTCAGGTAAAAATGGAGTATTCCTTGGGAAGATAAACACAGGAGAGACCTTCCTCCAAGGTGTGCAGGTGTCATAACAGTAGCAAAAACATTAAATATCATGAACACAAAAGTGAATTCAAACGTCCTGTTTCGACACCACTCTCAAGTGGACAAGGAATAAACCCCCAAAACCGTGCTGGTCAGGTAAAACTGGAGTATTCATTGGGAAGATAAACAGAGGAGAGACCTTCTTCCAAGGTGTGCAGGTGCCATAACAGTAGCAAAAACATTAAATATCATTAACAACATAGTAAATTCAAACGTCCTGTTTCCACACCACTCTCAAGTGGACAAGGAATAAACCCCCAAACCCGTGCTGGTCAGGAAAAAATGGAGTATTCCTTGGGAAGATAAACACAGGAGAGACCTTCTTCTAAGGTGTGCAGGTGTCATAACAGTAGCAAACACATTAAATATCTCTAAAGATATAATGAATTACAAATGTGATGTTTCCACACCACTCTCAAGTGGACAAGGAAAAAAACAACAAAACCGTGCCAGTCACGTAAAAATGGAGCATTGCATGGGAAGATAAACACAGGAGAGACTTTCTTCTAAGGTTTGCAAGTGCCATAATAGTAGCAAAAACACTAAATATCATTAACACGATAGTAAATTCAAATATCCTGTTTCCACACCACTCTCAAGTGGACAAGGAAAAAAACCAAAACCGTTCTGGTCAGGAAAAAATGGAGTATTCCTTGGGAAGATAAACACAGGAGAGACCTCCTTCCAAAGTGTGCAGGTGCCATAACAGTAGCAAAAACATTGAATTAATTATCGTGTTCATGATATTTAAAGTTCATATCTCCACACCACTCTCAAGTGGACAAGGAATAAACCCTCAAAACCGTGCTGGTCAGGTAAAAATGGAGTATTCCTTGGGAAGATAAACACAGGAGAGACCTTCTTCTAAGGTGTGCAGGTGTCATAACAGTAGCAAAAACATAAATATCATGAACACAAAAGTGAATTCAAACGTCCTGTTTCGACACCACTCTCAAGTGGACAAGGAATAAACCCCCAAAACCGTGCTCGTCAGGTAAAACTGGAGTATTCCTTGGGAAGATAAACACAGGAGAGACCTTCTTCTAAGGTGTGCAGGTGTCATAACAGTAGCAAAAACATTAAATATCATTAACACGATAGTAAATTCAAATATCCTGTTTCTACACCACTCTCAAGTGGACAAGGAAAAAAACCAAAACCGTGCTGGTCAGGAAAAAATGGAGTATTCCTTGGGAAGATAAACGCAGGCGAGACTGTTTTCCAAGGTGTGCAGGTGCCATAAGAGTAGCAAAAACATTAAATATCATTAACACAATAGTAAATTCAAACGTCCTGTTTCCACACCACTCTCAAGTGGACAAGGAATAAACCCCCAAACCCGTGCTGGTCAGGTAAAACTGGAGTATTCCTTGGGAAGAACCCGTGCTGGTCAGGTAAAACTGGAGTATTCCTTGGGAAGATAAACACAGGAGAGACCTTCTTCAAAGGTGTGCAGGTGTCATAACAGTAGCAAACACATTAAATATCTCTAAAGATATAATGAATTACAAATGTGATGTTTCCACACCACTCTCAAGTGGACAAGGAAAAAAACAACGAAACCATGCCAGTCAGGTAAAAATGGAGTATTCTTTGGGAAGATAAACACAGGAGAGACCTTCTTCTAAGGTGTGCAGGTGCTATAACAGTAGCAAAAACATTAAATATCATTAACAAGACAGTGAGTTCAAACGTCCTGTTTCCACACCACTCTCAAGTGGACAAGGAAAAAAAAACAAAACTGTGCTGGTCAGGTAAAACTGGAGTATTCCTTGGGAAGATAAACACAGGAGAGACCTTCTTC